>NW_020451062.1:0-37537 GCF_003343035.1 Apteryx rowi | reverse complement strand
TAAAAAAAAAAAAAAAAAAAGGAAAGGTGATAAAGGTGGTAGAGTCAAAGCAGCCAGAGCTAGTGTAGTATTATGATGACTTCCTTGTCTGAGAAAGAGGAGTTCCAGTGATTGAAAAAATGACGTATCATAACTTTCTATGGGAAACGGAACAACAGCAGTCCATGAAGCAACAATTAGTAGGACTGGAATAAATAATTCAGGCAGAGCAGAAAATAAATACTGCCTTATCCCACATTAAAAAAATCCTTTTATTATTTTTTTCTTTAGAGTGATCTTTGAAATCCTCTGGTTTTAGAGGAGTAAAGAGTGATGTATCTGAAGAAAATATTTTTCTTCAACACAGGAGGCAACAGGAAGTGCTGAACACATGATGAAGGCCAGGATTCCCACCCCAGATCAGCTTTGGCTAAGTGTTGAGGGTTGGATTTCCAAGGAAAAGAGGGCAGGTAAGTGTTAGACTACCACTAAGATTTAATGGGACTTGACTGTTCAAAGGCTTTTTGAAAATCCCAACCTAATGTTTTAATTAGAAGACATTAGAAGACTCATGACTAGACATCATTAGTCTAGATGAAGGCTTGGGTGTTAGTGTTGTGTAGAAGATGACTCTTTCCAGTCTTTGGTAATAGCTTCATATGTTGAGTATTTTTTATAACCAGAAGTAACAGTCAAATAGATATTCCCAGAATCAACTAGGGATTGCTTTAGCTAGAGCTGAATTCAGCATTCATTCCTACTCTCTCACTTTTTTCAGTTTCTGAAAACTAACTTAGTCATCTTTCAGTCTATAGGTTTCTATGCTAGCTTTCAACCTAGAAATGAGTATTTCAGCTTGCACATTTTCCTCTTTTTGGGGAGTAGAGGTGGAAGAAAGGTAACAGGATAGGACAAGTACAAGGTGTACCTGAGACAATGAGGAGCTGGAAGAGGCCTGAGAAATGTTTCAACAGCAATGATCATTCTCTCACAATCTATTGTAGCTACCATTGTCCTTTTCATAGTTACATTCTAGGTTTTAGAAAACATAGGTTACAGATATGCTACTGTACAAAATGAATAGGGTTTGTTCTCTGACTCTCATGCAAAATAGCATGGCACAGCTTACATCCATACAACTAAATTTTCTTTGCCTTACAAAAAAGGTTGAAAAGATCCCAGCCTGCCTATATGGACCCATCACTGGCTCACATTGTCCATCAAACTATTCTCGGGCACTGCCTGAGTGTGCTAGTTAGCACAGGCCAAAACCATATCAGAGAACATGTTAACAGTTTAAACTGCAGGGACAGCCTAAGTCAGTATCTGAACCCATGCCCTGGCCCTGTTTTATTTACTAGCACAGACTTAGTCATACTCAGTAGTGCCAGAAATGGCCGTATTGCTGAAGTGTGTACTTCAACAAACTTATGTCAGCGTAAAGCATTGGTAAATTGTGTTCCTCCCTTTATCCTCATACAGGAAGTGCAGAGACCTGGCCATCATCTCCTACCAGGTAACTGAAATTTCTGTTGTTAAAGGATTCTCTCAAAATGACACTAGAAACTGCTTCACATGTTAACCCAAAAGCGTAGTTTTCTTTATTTGCTCTGAGAGGACCTGCCTGAAAGGATTTTTAAGTACATGCTTAACTTTAGGCATGCATCTTCCCATGAACTAGTCAAAAAACATCCTCTGAAATAAACACTTGCACTGCAATTCAGCAATCTGTTAAGTAAGCTTGCCAGGCTGAATGGTCCACAGCAAAAAGGATCTTGTAGGCAGCAATCTCCTCTGATATAAACAAATTGGAATTGTGATCTATCTTATACCCTGATTCTGTCCATGTTCTAGAATAATTTTGTAAGTAGGGTTTTGCTCATGAATACCGCATATGTATTGTCTGGCAGCATCTCAGCCCCCAAGCATACAGGGAGAAGCAGAAGGTTGAGAGGGGAAAAAAAACTAAAGATCTCTGTTGCTTTGCCCCATAATGAAAGCAACATTTGAAGCCTTAGTTATTTTTCATGAAATAGAGTTGCTTTCGTCAGCCAATTCATTTCAAGCTTTTCCTGGAGACTGCAGCATAGGCATTTGCTATGCTTGTAATTACTGTTATTCAGGAGAAGCTGAATTTCTGATGTGACTTTCTGATAGAGTGATAGTTAGTAAGGCAAGAAATTGATATTGCAAAGGGATGGAGAATCAGGCCTTGAGAAGTGTATTCTCACACTGTTAAGAAGGACTATTGAGATCCAGCCTCAAACAATGACTTTCCTCTTTTCTTTTTCACTTCTTTTATTAGATACCACGTCTCCTGCTTGGGAAGCTTTGTTTGCTGTTGAGCCATCTGGGTCTGCAGAAGCTCTTTTTGCCTGTAATTTAGATAATGTTTGAACCATCCTTCTTTTCAAATGCAACACTGAAATTAGACCTGTACCTGCTGTTAAAGCCACACAAGGAAAACGTGGAAGAGGGCTCAAAAGCGGTCAATGTTTTGCTGGTGTGTTGTGGTGTTGGTCCACGTTTTTGGCTGAGTTAATTTACTAGAGCTGACTTATGAAGATATGAGATATGAGATAACGGTCAGGAAACCAACCAAATGAATGGTCATCTTCTTTGAGCACAGTGATGAGACAGATCAGAGGTAGCAGTTAAGTGTACTACAGATTGGAAAGCTGTAAGATTTAGTGCCAATTTTCAGCATCACCTTGGGCATACAGCCTCTGGTTTTCAGATCAAGCTGAGGCAACACTTCACAGGGGTGTCATAATGACTGCAGAGCTCTTCATGTGCAGTGCAGAAGGGCACTGTTTTATGATTAAAGGAGTGGGTGAGAATTATGAAATTTTAATATAAAAGTAACTTATGATATGGACAGAGGACCAAAGACGTTTGTAACATTTGGATGTTTTATGTGATGTGGAGCTGAACCTTTTGAACTGCAGCCAGCATTGCTGGTCATGCTTCTGGCATGCCTCCTAGCTGATTCTATGGAGATTTCCTTGCATTTTATACAGAATGTCTCCTCTTGGATAATGTTTCATATTCTCATGACTTCAGTCTGCCTTTTCTGAAATACCAGCGTGCCTGCTGGTCACTCTTATATGCTCTAGTGACTCAGTAATGCTGTTCTCTGACTGGTATGGGATTTTCTTCTGTTTCTCAGGGATACAGTGTCAGCTTAGCTGTCCCAAGTTTACGCGGCCTGAAAGTCTGTTTCCTCATAACTTGTCAAGTCACATCTTCCTTTTCTCCCCCTCCTATCCCAGATCTTCTATCTCTTTTTTGTGATGTTGGTACCCTTCCAATCCCTTGAATACTTCACATGTGGAACTCACTTGAGTGTGAAGGAAAAGAAAGGTAGTTGAAGGAAAGAAGGGAAAGGATAGATCCATTAAATTACAAGGGATCCCTAAACAAAAAGGAAATACTTACCACTGTATTTTCTCTGCATTTTTTTTTGGGGGGGTCCTGTTTATAAAGTCAGAGAATGACTTTTCAGTGTTTTAACAGTAAATGAAATACATGCTTTAGAATATACAGTTGCAAATAATGTACTGGTGCTTTGCAGCTGGAGAGACTATGCTCTTTTCAACAATCTTTGCTCTGGTTCAACTTCATAGCCCTCAGAAAGCTATAAGAGTGCAAGGCAACCTGGGCAGAGCCTCACTGTTCACACCAGTCAGAATATGGCCCTTAGCTTTGCAATATCCTTGATCCTGTAGTCCTTCACCTTTCATGATCATTTCTGAACACTCCAGGTGAAGAGAAAAGGAAATAAGCATAATAGAGAATGTGAGAGAACCCAATTCTGCACTAATGAGAGTGCTGAAGTACCCTGGTATAGTAGCAGAGTTTCCTTTTGACAAGGGAGAACATATTAGCTAAATGTCTTATTAACAAGTATCAAGCATCCTTCCTAAACCTGTATTCTCCTAGGTGCATGTATTTCCTGACTGCCCTTGTCCTTTTATACTCCTTTTATATGAGCAAGATTTCTGCTGTAGAACTTTCTACCTAATGCTGGAATGCTCCAGTTCATTAGTAAACTTTCTTCATTCAACAAATGCCTATGTTGTGACCCTTTAACACGTTCTTGTACCACTCAGACTTTCTTGGATGGATAAACTGAGGCAGCAAGGGATATAAGTGGCTTAAGATCCTGCAATGAGACAGTAACACATGAAGAAGTAAAGACTCCAAAAGTCTAGTCTCCAGTTCTAAACCAATGGGAAAATACACATATGTCTCATGCCATGAAAAGATCATAATGAGACACAAAATGTGCTATCAAAAAAAAAAAAAAAGAAGAAGAAGAATTTAGGGCCACATAGCCATATATATCCCCTAACATTTGGAGTTTTCTTTCTCTGCATATAGAACTTAGATATAAGTGGGATATTCTAGTTTGTATGTTTAGGCTTCAATGTGGCAAATACGCCATGAAATTTTAAAATCTCATGCTAGTATGTATGATAATGAATCTATGGTAAAATTGTGGAAACTTACGGGCCTCAATTCTGAGTTCCAAATTTAGTAACAAGGGGTGTGCACAGTGTGTATTTTTATGTGAGCCTTTTTTTCTTTTTCTACAGTACTTCTTCTAGTACTACAGGCCGTAGTACTAGCTGTTGGTCTTCAGTATTTGTACAGGCTGATACCAATGGACAATTAATATACAGGTAATGTTTATTCAGTGCCTTCAGTGTTCATTGCACAATTGTTAATCTTGCAAAGTGGTTTAATACGTAAGCATGACAGATACAGTTTGTCTGATATGACAGCTCTGAAAGTTAGATGCTTTTGCCTTCAGTGCTGTGCAGCTTTAAATTCAGCAGACAAACATTTGCATTAGTGGTCATTTTGTCTTCAGAAAGCCACAGCCTTTAACAATCAAGACAAGGATTTTGTACTTTCCCCAGCTGCTTCAGTTTTCTCACTTCCTTTAATCGTTTTATCTGGAAAATATACTTTGCAGTCTGGGCACGGACTCAGCTCTAACATTAGGGTTAAACATTTTCTGCTGACACCTCTCTGACCTATTCTACCTGCATGTCTGAATGATGCTGTTATTTTTAATTAAAATAAAAAATTATATTTTAACCAAGGAATAAAAATGATGTGGTACTTCAGAAAAACCTTACTGGAACAGTGAAGCAAAGAAAACAGTCTTTGTTAGCGATCCTGCACTTTACCTTGTTTTTTCACTTCAATGGTTCCACTTGTGTCCCCTATGATCTCAGTCCTGCTGCAATATGACAATACCCTCATCTCCCTCCCAGTATATTCTGCTCACAGATTGGGCAAGCAACAATGTGTGTTACAGCTGTTCATGAGCTACCTGTGGAAAGACTGGAATCATACACTGTACAGGAGTGCTAACAGGAGTGCTGAACAGGAGCTGAAGCTGCTGTGTTCTCTTCATTTAATAGGGCATTATTTCAGATATATTTTTTTCTCTCTCTCCTGCTAAACTACTGATGTTCCTGAAACTTGCTAGAACCTCATGTCTTTGTGACTTCTACTTCTCAGTAGAGATTTTTGGATAAAAATAGGCAGCAAACTGAAGAGAAAGGGAGGGGATGGTACTGACTGTTATGTTACAACTGTGTTAGCTTCACTGTCTTGGAAGACCATGTTTCAAGATTCTTATAGTTCCATACATATGATTTATCATACTGTTGTAATATTTCACCTGAGCTGGATAGCAAGTAAATAAAAAAATAAAAATAAATAAAAAAGACTGTCTCATTCCATATACACAGATAACTCCTCACAGAAGTGTAAAAGTTTGAACTGTCCTGCTAGTGTTACAAAGTCAGACCTTACAGTCATCTCAGTAAATTCTTGAGTTACAACTTTTTAAAGATCTTAGGTAATTTGTCATCCAAAGTCCTGTTTGAAAAATAGCTAACCATTCAAAAGCCTTAATTTCAATAAAGTCCATGGGATTTAGGAATCCTAGTCTATGAGATAGTTCTGTGATGCACCTGGATAGGTATCTGAGTATCTTTAAGAAACTGGGACCAAATTTCTCTTTGCAAAATGGTTCTTGAACCAAATGGCACTGTACCCTTCCCTTCATCAGGAACATGCTTTCTGTAAGAGGCCAGAAAATGGAGGACAGAGTCTGAATGCATTCGTATGAACTTCCTTGTTAATGGAAAATGATTCAGTCTCAGAGGCTACTGGTATTAGAATATGCAGTAACAAATGTGATATCCTGTGGCAAGTCAGCCTATATCGATGCTGGGCCCTGTTCTTTTATTGCTATGGCATCACTACAGGACTATAATCCTTCTAGGGATGAATTCAGCCTGCTTAATTTTAACAGTATTTCCATCCTTGTTTCCCAATGTTATCCTGTTGGTTCATCTCTCATGAATTCCTTGACTTCCTTGTCTTCTTCCTTTGGTAATGTTTTCTTTCGGCTTCCAAAATGGCCTGTGTATATTTGAGCTTGAATTTGTTTGTGCCGTCAGCCCATCTGGACACTCTGGTATGCAGCATCACCAAAACAGCTTTCCCAGACTCACAGCCCCTGTTGTTCTGGTTTCACTGTGTTCCTATCTCTCTTTGGCAGATGCTGCTTCATTCTGGGTCTGGCTTGAGGATATTCAATCAGTTCTACTTTCTGCAGCTTGTCCCCCACAGCTGTTATTTGATCTCATTTCCCCCCTTTTCCCTCCTCCTCCTTTCAGTTTTGATCTAGTTCCAGAGTTTCATTATCTAATTGATTTGTTCTGGTAGACCTTTACTTTCCTTATCTTTTAATAGGTCTTACGAGGATCGTTTTCTCACTTTGGAGCTTAGTGATGGTTGCTTTTCCCATTTAATATGTACAGACTGCCAATCACTTCCAGCAGATTTCCATCTCAGTGTCCAGCAGTCACCATTCAATTCATGGTTGTTATCTGGCCTTTCCCACTAGTTGCTTTGCTTAGAACCAAGAAAGTAAGAGTATGCAAATGTGCATGTGATGATCTGTCATTGACATCATAAGACAATTAACAGCTTGCTTTGGAGGTTTTCGCTCTAGAAATGCTGGCTTTCTCTACATACTGCTGCCAATAGCTAATTTGTGAGGACTGCTGTGAGAAAGACTAGAGAAGTTAGACTTCCTGCAATTAAAAAAAAAAAAAAAAAAAGTGTTCAGTTGTCTTCTTGCCAAATTTCAACATGCAGGAAATGAAAGAGCCATGCATCATCTTGGTTGTGACAGAATTGAGGTAGACTCTGAAAGCCTTATACTGACAGGCATCAGTTTTCTGTACAGAACTTGTGTCTCAATTTGCTTTCTTGTCTGTTTCCACTGTTTGTACTCCGGGAAAAAGTCTGTCTCCAAAATTATATGTGTATTTTGTGCCTTAACAGGGGGCTCTTGGTCTCATGTAAGGCTTCTAGATACTGCTGTAATATAAATGAATAATAAGAACACCTTAAATGAGTAAGTGCTATTTGAACGAACAAGGATGGCGAATGAGACCTTGGAAAGGTTGCCTTCTTTATGAGCTTCATCTTCAACGCACCTGTGTTTATTTAGGTGTTTTGGGGTCCTCAGAAATATTTTGGTTGACCAAGAACATACCATTGTTTTGACAGATAACATGAACACCATACAGGCAGAAGACAGAAAGAAGGACACACTGATCAAGATAATTATGTGATTTTTAATTCTTTTCCATCTAAGTGTTACTGATTTCTATATGGAATTATTATCCATACTTAAAGCTGATTGGAGAGCAGGATCCTTTTATTCTGGGGGCTTAGGGAAAATAAGGAGATTTCCAAACTACTGTACTTGAACAAAAAAGCAAAAGGGGACTGGAGCATCTCTCCTATGAGGAAAGGCTGAGAGACCTGGCACTGTTTAGCCTGGAGAAGAGAAGGCCGAGGAGGTATCTTATCAATGTATACAAATATCTAAAGGGAGGTTGTCAAGAGGATGGGGCCAGACTCTTTTCAGTGGTGCCCAGCAACAGGACGCGAGGCAACAGGTACACACTGAAACACAGGCAGTTCCACCTGAATGTGAGAAAAAACTTGACTGTGAGGGTGACAGAGCACTTGGAACAGGTTGCCCAGAGAGGTTGTGGAGTCTCCTTCTCTGGAGATATTCAAAACCTGACTGGATGTGATCCTGTGCAACATGCTCTAGGTGACCCTGCTTGAGCAGGGGGGTTGGACTAGATGATCTCCAGAGGTCCCTTCCAACCTCAACCATTCTGTGATTCTGTGATAAAAAGGAATAAAAAATCATGGCAATTGAACTTTTAAAACTGTATTGCTGGGCTTTATTTAATACTTACTTTTTTTTTTCGTTCCTAGATCAGCCTAGCTATTCAAAAATGTCATTTACCTATCAATAATCTTGATTTTGATGAAACCGTATTAAAAAGTTTTTGGTTAAGATGATTAAATGAGAAAACATTAGTCTATTGTTTCCTCCTCTTTAGCATGCTAGTTCTGTTTCTGACACACGTTTCCTGAATAAACACATCATTTTTAATGTAGTTATGCTGAAGGACTCAAAGATTAAAAGGAGTCAGGGTTCAATTTCAGTCTTGCATGATGTCTTGCAGGTGTGAATGCTGCACACACTGTGGTAGCAGTGTCATTTTTTCAATTACTAATAAAAGACTGTTAGGACATCAGTTGAGTTGAAAGCTGAAACTCTTCTTATCCAAAAAATATTCTTAAACCAGTTTATTATTTTATTCATTATGCATATTTTTATTAGTTTTATGAGTAAATTAATTTCGTGATTGAAATTTTGAGCTGCTGTTCTGTAGTGATGGAAGAGAGGGTCATACCACTTTGACCTCCATATTTAAACAGCATTTTATTTTACTTTGTTTTAACTCCAGATAGTGTACAGTCTTTTTATATAGAGAAAAATGTTGCTTTTGAGTAAATGAGTTGGATTCTGTGTTGATATCTAAGCATATAGTACTGCTGAAGAATATGGAATAAATATTGGTGATCAGCTAGATGTCTGACACAATATAGCCCTAACAAAAGCTGAGTGTCCCGGAACTGGCTTCGTGAAAGTTCCTTTTATCAGTGGGACAGATTCTTTTAGTGAAGTGATTTTGGTCTATCACCACTTGACTGATAAATGCTACATGTTTTTCCTTTCCTAGAGTCAAATGTGACTAGTAAGCCTGTCCTGATGCTGCTTTTTCAGTAAAGTCGTCGTTGTTTGAAGGCACTAACAGTGAAAAAAATGCACTCTTTTTTCCTTTTTTTTTTATCCTCCACATTTTTTGACTCTTGACAGAAGAGCACGGTGACTTTCCAGTCACATTCAGGCATGGTTTTGCTGATTGGTCTCTTTCCATTTGTCAAACTTGATCTGTTTTTAATGGAAGAGAATGACCTGCACTTTTTATTGGCACTTAAGTGAACTCTGGGAGAATTCTCACTCATGCAGTTTTATCTTCCTTCTGCCCTGGAAGAAAACTATCACAAGAAGATTAATTGCAATGCTTGTATAACTTCCTTGTGACTAAACTCAGATGTTCTTAGCTGACTGACAGGAAAGAAATAGCACAGATATCTTGGACTTTTCTCATAAGGGAGCTCTGATATATATCAAAATGGAATTAGTGGCTTTTAACAGACTGGTTTCTGGTAACTTCCTGGGCTGCTCCAGACCATGGGTTTCCAGGGCCAGTGAGTTTAAGGGAAACACTATACTGCAGACTGCCCTTGGGGTGGGAAATTGGTGGGAACTTTACCGCAGTTTTCAGTGGGATTAGTCAAATCAACAGTGCAAATCCCCTACACAAAGTGGATTCTGTTATGCTGTTATCTTTACAAGAAACCAAATGATGATCTAACCAAATGAGAAGGGTTGCAGAGAAAGAGTTAGGAAACGTAATGCTGGATTAAAAAATGTCATTGTAGATGAGGTCAAATATATGTAATCCCATAGATAGACCACCCTCAAAGTATTCAAAGTATTTTAAATACGAAAAATTCTGGACTGACATGATAGACATCCAGTGTATGAGTTAGTTTAATAAAGAACAATATGCAATAGTTAAATTAGTTACGCCTCAGGTAAGGGATGTTTCAATGACTGAGAGAGAAAGTAAAAAGCAAGTAGTCTGAAGTAATGTGGGAAGGAAAACCACCTTGATGAGCAATGAAACCTATGGTTCCTCTCTTGAAACACTTAACTAAAAGCTTAAATGATTTTTTTTTTTTGCATTCCTCTGTCAAAGAGGTGCTGAAGGAGTGGCTAGATAAAAGTGACATCAGATTTAAATGGATATTTATGAATCTTACAGATAAGTATACACCACTCCAACTGTGGGACTGTGAGTCTGTAACAGTTGGATTCTGTTCCTGATTTTTCTGGCTAAACTTTGGTGAATCGCGTGATTTTTCTGAGCCTCACATTATTCTTCTGTAAGAGATACTTAGAAGGATTGCGGGAAACAGTTGACTACGTGTGTGGTTTAGCCTGCTTTAATTATGAAATAAAATTTCCCCAGGGAAAAAAAAAAATACTTTAACACTTGTTGTCATTTTGAAGGTGGAAAAAAATAATTTTGTGAAGCTCTATTGCAGAAAAAGAACGAAAAAGGTAGAAATTTCAGAATATTGTTTTGATAATAGCCAGAAATACAGTCAAATGTAAAGACAAATATGAATTTAATCAAAGGATATTTAGATTTTGTTTTGAGTTTTGGCATGAAATATATAAAATATGCAAAATAAGTATTTAAATATTATCTAAATAAAATGAGACTGTTAAAGCCCATTGTTCAGACCTTTTCCTTGACAAGAATTTAGGCAAATTGTCATGATAGCAACAAAACTGAATTTTTCAACAAATGCTTCAGCTTCTTTTTTTACTAAGTACATAACTGACCACAGATTAATTATGTGCATTCAAAAGAGAAGCAATTTCATCAAGGGTGTTTACATGAGTTACCATCAAATAAAAAGAAGTCAGTTTTGCTTGTGATGAACTAAGACACTGGTGAATTTGAAGGTTTTTTTAAATATAAAATGACTAACTGCATGAGATTAGTAAAACATGATGGAAATGGTTGCTGTTTTGCTAAAGATGCTTTCAAATTCTTTTAACAAGTAAACTAAGGTTCTGACAAATTGTAGTGATTAAAAATACAGTGGATGAAAAAATGAGGTATTAAATGTCTTTGACATTCAGCTTTGGTAATTACTCCTTGTTTAAATTCCACCTTAAAATTTTAATTGGATACACTGTTCTTTACTTCCTGTTCCATGGGATTACACATAACTTTTTTCACCTTCTGCATTAAAGGACCCCTTCCTCTTATGAAAGGATTTTTGAAACCAGGAGGATTGTGAAAGCTGAGTTGTAGAGCTGAGTTCTCATCTTCTGACTGGACCTTTTTTTGATGAAAAGAGCTTTAATTGCACTATATGCATGTGTGCACACTGCACTATATCATTAGAACTATCATTTCACCTCCTATCATTGTTACATTGAAATACTGTCTTGTTGATAAGTTCTGACCATGAGATTCTTGTAGGATAAGGTATCATGTGAGGTGAGCAGGGGAAGAAGTGTTAGACTCTTGGAAAACCTCTTTGCATTTGTTTACCATTCTGTTCAAGACAGAGCAGAAATTGGAATAGGAAAGCTGAAACTTCAATGCTGATGCTTTTGACCTTCCCCACATGAGGGAAAAAGCTATGAAAAAAAGGTGGAACTCTTGGACAGCAGCTGTGGGACATTCTTTCCAAATAGTACTAGTGTCCTTCTTAACCCCATTGTGTTGAGAATAATCTCAGGGGTAAAAGCAGTACTTGCTCATGTGGCACTTGCATATTTGAAGAGCTACCTCTCTTTAATATACTTGAACAAGTTCTATGATAATTCTTTTGACAAGCTTGTCATAATATCTCCTTGATGCTTTGCTAGTAGTCCAAATATACTATCCTTTGGCTACACCTTTTTGCCATTCTTGGGCATATTAGGAAACTATATGTCACGCTGTCATGCTATGAAGGTTCGATAGCAACGACTGAGACAGTAATATAATAATAATAAAAAAGATGTTTATTTCCTCACACAAGTTCTTGGATTAGTAACATCCATTAAAATAATGCGATTATTAATTTAGGAAGGATAACCTGAAACCATCGATTACTGCGTTATTAATTGGAAGGACTGCTTATCCCTACTTGAAAGCTTTCTTGTTCACTCTCCTAGTGAGAGGGCTCTCAACCTCGAGGAGTTACCTTAACCCAGCGTCCCAGGAAAAGGGGAGGGGGGGGATACTCACGGTCCAGCCGGAGAGGATGATCAGATCACGTTCCCGTCCCTGCTCAAACTCTCCTAGCTCCCAAGTCTCTTTTTATACGGCTGGGGCTCTGGGCAAGCACTGCTTTTGCTGACTTTTTGCGAGTTTCACAATCACAGGACTGTCTGTTTGTCTGCTCGGGAGGACCCTGCTAGCGAGGCAAGACCACAACACCTCCGTATTGTTTCTTCCCTCCCCGGGGGTCCGTGCAGATTCCAGGTGGCAGACTTCACTTCTCCAGTCTTGTTAATCATTCCGCAGCCTTGCGCATATCAGTCCTTGCGCATATCGGTTGGTAGACTTCTTTAGTCCTGTTAACTCCTCTGTTCAACAGCTTTGTGCACGTCAGCTCTTGTGCTATCAGTTCTTCTGCATATCAATTGACAAACTTCAGTCCTGTTAACTCTTCACTCGCCCGTCACTATACATTTTGGTTAGGCAGGTTTTAGTGAATTAAACTTGTTGTTTAACTTTTGGGTCAGAATACATCTTTTGTAGGGGGACCAATTGAAAGATTTGCTTTTCTGCTGTTAGAGCTCTGGTGGGCAGGGGGTTAATTTTTCAACTACCCTCAGTGGACTCTGAGTCCATCCACATCTGCAAGACAACTGCAGCGAGCTGAATTATGCCACACAGCATCTTGCACCCTGGCAAAATGTAACCTACAGGGAGAATGTAGCCTATATTCTTCTCTTTTTTAAACCTTCTTTAGCCAGAATTACTTTTAGCTGTATAGCTGGGATTTCTCAACCAGATTTAAGCATAATGGAGAACTGAGGTGGCTAATGGGTATTTTGGGAGTCCCATCAGGCTCTTTGCTGTTGTAAAGGTGGCTTTTACAGAAGAGCCTCCGCTGATGCAGTTTCTGCAGCTGCTTAGCACATGGAGTAAAACCAGCAGCTGCTAAAGAAGATGGCTATAGTCAGCCGAACAGGACTGTCATGGCTATGTGGAAGCCTCAGCTGGCAGGCTGGGAGGAAGGGGAAGAGAAAGCAAACAAGGATGGATGAAGGGACAAGGGCAAAGTAAAAGTGTGACTGCAGGTGCGAGTTGTATGATTTGTTTTAATTGGTCTGGTTGTAGAATATTGTGATAAAAGATACAGAGTTGATTCTTATTTATGTGCAGCTACCCTTCCACGCACACTCTCCTGTTGCTGTGTTACAGTTTGCATGCACACTCTTACTTTATTTTCCAGCTAAAAGTTAAGATTATTCATTCCATTAAGGAACAACAAAATAAAACTGTAATATGCTGAAATTCATGTTGGGTGTGTTTGCATCAGATGATGGAACTGGAACAGTGTTTACAGTAAAAATAGCTATGGCATTAAGTGTTCCATAGACCCAGTGCCCCTTTGATGCTATGTTTTACTTTGCTGCTCTGTAGAGACTCCGCTATCCCTGAAGTGGAACACCTTTCTGCTTTCAGTAGGATAGAAATGTGGTCCAACTGGAAGGTAATGAATGGTGATGTCTTGATAAGGATAGACCCATTTAGGGGATTCTTAGAAGTGACCTTGGTTTCTTTTTTGCTAATCGTGCTTCGGCTCTTTCTCTTTCGTATAATAACCTTGGTTCATTCACTCTGAGATAATTTTCATACGAGTACGCAGGACTTTTGCAGAGACTTTGCTACCACTTAGCCTGTCACTGAAAATGCACAGGTAAATGGAGGATGGGGATAGTGGCACCCTTATTGTACTGGAAAGGGAGTTCTTCAGTTTTAAATATGTGAAGGAGATTTAGAGGCAGGCAAGGATTTAGTCTGGAAAGGTTCAGTGAAGTCTGACTGCACAAGGCAAAATTGAATGGTCACCATTTTCCCATGTGACTGAAGTGGCATTCATAGAAAAGTTATGCTGAAAACCTCACAAATTGGTCAGATCTTACAAGCTGCTGTCCTTTTAAAAGAGGAAAGGAATATGTAAAACATCTTCCAGAAGCCATACGCCCTTATTAGGGGACAGTGAGCTCCAGGACTCCATGTGGTGCACTTCTTGGTGGTCTGGGAGTCCTTCTCTGTCATTCCTCTACATATAGTCAACTGAGACAACAAACTGAAATTACACAGGGCTTATCATTTGCCTACCAGCTTCTCATTAGCAGCTACCAGAAGAGTGAATGTATTTCAGTAGGAGCTGAACTGCACTAGTTTTAGGTTTTCCAAAGTCCCACATAAAAAATGGGCGTGTAACTTTTTCAAAGGTGCAGAAACTGTTTCCTAAATTTAAAATACTGTTTAGTACCAACAAACTTTGTTTACAGCAACTGTTATAAGATTTAGGATGCTTTCTTTCTATTCTCAGTTGTCAGATGAACACAATTCAGGTTACTAAAAGTCACAGTGAGCTGCAATGACATTCAGAAAACATCCAAGGATTTTTAATGCTAGAAAAGCTGGCAAGAGGGCATCCTCTAAAATATTCTTGGGAAATACTCCAATTATCCTTTTTTTTCAACTCTGGTATTAGTACTCAGGTTATTGTGGCATAATGAGCTACTGCTCATTAGCTTAAACTCAGCACTTCAGAGTATGTGTGTGTGACTTCTTTTGCTTGTCCTAGAATAGCTTAAACAGCATGAAGAGAATTTGAGGGACATCAGTTTACTTTGTGAACCCACAGAGCTGTAAGGACAGTTATGGGTTGGGTAGAAATGTTAAGCAAAGGAAACCTAGTTGTTTTGCAATGGTCTAGCTATGTTACAGTATGACATTATCAATTTAAGGTATATCAGTGTGAAACCATTTGGTCATGTTTACATTTTAGTTTTTGAACCCAGTTTTATATTTTGTGAAACTTTATTTTATCACAGATTTAAATACTAAGTCAGCCAAACTGAACAGAATTAATTCCTTGTCATTTCTTTATGTTCAATAGATTGTTCTTGACTATTTCCTAACAAACTTTTTTTGTAGCTTATATAGCAGTTTAACAAGAAGACAGTTTTGAGTATATGCAAATAAAAATGAAAAATGTCCTGAAAAACTTTGAAAGATTTTCAGTCCCTGTGCTGTACTGTGCCTGCACAAACTATGTAGTTCAGAGTGATTTCAAAAATATTATTTGTTGTTGGGATCAGTCAATAAAAATCAGTGGTTTAATGAATTCCTAACAAAATCTTTCTTCTACTTGAGTTGAGAGGTTGCCACATTATGGATCATTTCTTGCAAATAATTGAATTTCTTCAGGTGTACTATTTTCTCTGTGAAACTTGAACAACCTCATCACCTCCACTTTATGCCTTTGATGTTTAATATGCAAACAGGGTTTACTCAAGTGAAACTGAAGCATATTTTGGCTCATGTGACCTCATTTTCAGATGACAAAAAGTAAAGATTTTTTTTTTTTTTTAGAGGCCAGCTTGAGACCATTTCAGGCAGTTAGGATATAGAAAGGTTTTGTTCTGCAAGCTGGCAAGATAGAAAATGGAGAAAGGCCCTTTTCACAGTTAAGCTCTGGAGGGTAGAGGCTAGAAAGCAGGGGAGTATTATTTGCTTGCTTAAAATATATTTTGCATGAATGTATTTTGTTCAAATACCTATGAAGACCAGGTGGTTGGAAGGGTTAGGAAAGAAGAACTCCAGACATATCATGCCAAACTTCAATGTTTTTTATATCTGATATTCGTCAGAGAGCAATTGTGCTTGGTATCAAAATAAGGAACTTGTCAGAAAATTGTATTAGTAGTCTTGTTTTTTTTTTCTTTTTCTTTTGTCATGAGATTAGTTTCTATGTTAGAAGATATTAAATGATGTTTTTAAACATGAGAGAATATTGAATGTATGCAGTGAAGATCTTCCTTCAAATTGTTTCCCCTCCAGATTCTAAATTCACATCTTTCCCAGTGGCAATTAGCACTTCCTTATCTGAAAAAATAAACAAACAAATGAAGAAAAATATGTATTAGGAGATTACTGGAAAAGTAAAATCAAAATAAGGTTGTTAGAGCCCCACTTCCAGGAAAAAAAAAAAAAGATTTAACACATACTGGGTTCTGTACAGATTAGAACTAGTCAAAAACGTTCTATTAATACATTTTCCATGAAAAATTAGGTTTTTGAATGAGACAAATTTTGAGGATTTTTTCTCTCCTCAGTACTTGGCTACAAACTGAAACATACCCATTCGCAAACTGAAGTACTTCAGGCAAAAATGAATTAAATGATAAATTACAGTTTTATTCTCTGAGCTGAAAATCCAACTAATTTGTATAATCCACAGTGTACTTGCAATAGATTGTAGAAATGCTGAATTTGTAATTATTTTTGCTGTATAAATACATGAGATTAGAGTCCGTTAATGAGGTTGAACAGTGAAAGAAAAAGCTGCTTGTTTACTGCACCACCATTTCTGCATTTTTTATCAGGTTAAATTCTCTTAAAGGATTCTTTTCCTGAGAGCAACTGAAGATACTCAGTTTGACAGAACTGTTTGGGGGTGAAGCAGGCAGGGAGGGAGTCATCAAGCAGAGTATCTGCAGCAGAAGAGTGACCTAGGAGACAGAAAAAGGGACAGGGGACCTGTCTGCAGCAGGGAGCAGGTCTGAAGTCAGGCTTTGGGTGAGATGAGAAGAAACAAATTTTCCTAGAGGCAAGAGATTTTCTTATTGAAGGAGTTGCATCTTGTCCTAGCATTGCTGGAACATTTAAGCAATAAATTCCTTAGATGTACAACTTAAGTGTTGTGGTCACTTTCAGGAGGTGCCTGTCTCTCTCCATTGAAATAAACTATACCCTCAAGATTTTTTTCAGATTTGCTTAACTTCACAGTCATTATATACCAAAATAACTTGATGCAAATGGTGGGACTATGCCTGCCAATGCCTATCAGCCTCTGACAGTACTTGCTACGTTGGATCAGACCAGACTGGTGGCTTCTTCACACCTGCTTTCATGCTCATGTTCCACTCTTTGCACTCTGGCAGGGCTGCCTGAGTATTTACTAATTTCCAGTTCTGCTTCAGCATTAGCTACAGCTTTGGATATGGATTAAGTCACAGAACTGATAAAGGCAGCACAGCTTTATCTAGTTCAAAAAGGTTCTTAGTTTATAACTTTGTTATCTGGATTTATAATAATAATAAATGAATCCAGTCACTGGTCTCAGTCCCTGTTACAGGTATACATGTGTTAAACAGACAAAGAAACTTCTCCTTACAGATAAACCAGTGAACTTAATGGGCTCCTTCCCCTTCTCTTCCCATTAGCTTGTCATGAGTGTGGAACATGTTCTCGTAATTTATTCCACACTCCATTTATTCTGGAGAAACAGTCAGGACTTGTATTGGGTTTCCCTGGAAGCTTTCAGAAATCTGCTTTCAGGTCAACAACTAATAAGACTCAACAATGCTGATGTCTGATGCTTGTGCAGGACCTCTCCGCAGATACTCGAGACTGTTCTTGTGAGATGCAAAGGGTTTGACCTAAAGATAATTTCCATAAGCTCTCAGCTTCTCTTGTTCTATTGTTCCTTCTGTAGAAGTCTAACACAATTTGGGTTTGTGAAGAGAAAAGTATGTCTGAATATTACTCTTTTTTTAAATTAAATCTTAATTTATGCAACCAGTTTAAAAAAAAACAAAACAGACAAATATATCATAAAGATTAGAAACACCAATCATGAATTTGAGCAAGTAACATTCACATTTGCAATAATCACCAAATCAGTGGCTTAAGAGGGAACTGGAGATCTGTCCATTAGCCAAGACAACAGATTAATATAGTGAATAGTCAAATAATGAAAGTAAAACGGCATGCAGACAAGTCTGTAAAATATTAACCCCTAGAGTATAATGAGACAGTTTTCCATTCAGTGCTAAACTTTTTACAAGAAATTTAAAGCAAAGTGATTTATTGAATTAAACATTTTTAGCATCAAACATGAAGTTGTTTACCCACAGGCACTTGAACCAATTTTAGACTTCTCCTGGATTCCTATATGGTGAATATAATATGATTGATGCAGCCCTTCTCAATTTACTTGCTTTTGGATACAAGAGCAGTTAGCAGCTTTCAATTCCTCTCCTAAAGTACAGCTCGGCCTTTGTCGGATCTTTTCACTGTCAGATACTTGGCAATTTGAAAAGAATGAATTGCTTTGATTATAAGTTCAGGAAATGGTGATAGATGACTTTTTCATATAAACTCATATGGGTGAGCTCAAATTCACACATGTACTTAGAACTTCAAAACTGTTGGAGAATGGTAACTGTTGATATCTCCACCCTGTAGGAAAGCAGGAAAAAGACATTGAGTTCCTTAAAATATGAGGAAAGATTCATTCCTTGATTTGCACAGTTCTTGAAGACATGTGGTATCAGACAGAAGTTCAGAGGGTCTGTTGATACGACATATTCATGACTCACTTTATGTTGGCAGCATCATTTTGGGTGTTCAGCCTGGCTGAGTCATAGCTTCATCTTCTCTTTTCACAGGATCAAGCTCAGAGAGCAGATATCACCCTTTCTTGATGTTGCAATTGCCTGAGAAAGAGCAACATCTACTGCCTTCAGCTTGACCTTTAACACTGTGAGTCTGACTTGCACTGCTCCACAGCACCTCCTCTCAAGGTCTTCTCAGTGGATCCGGAGCTCCAGGTACCTCCAACTTTCCCTTTCCCCAGCTTAGTCTGTTCTTCCTCATAGCTGGCAAGCACGACCCTTGTCAGTTGGGAAAACCACTCTGAATCTGGCTATTCCTTTGCACTATCCACTGTTACAACCACAAGCAATGCACACTCCAAAAATACACAAAGAGTGGGATAAACAGGAGGTGAGTTTACGGAAGCTGCCTCAGCCCCCACTTCTTGGTAATAGCTAGAGGGTACGACTTGACACCGATGCTCGGTCATTTTCCCTCGCCCACACTTTTACATTAGAGGGTCTGGACACGTTTGTGTGTGCGGCTGATGGTCTGGTTAGTGGTTGCCGTCCCTTATCCATGCTCCTACATCTCCATGCATTTTCATATACTCTCTTAATATGTCCTAAAATAGATGTAGATGCATTCTGAGAATGACTACATCACTCTTTTCCTTCACCAGACAACCAATTAGAGAATTAATCATTTGTAGCTTTAGGTAGTACAGAGATAAAGATTCACTGCTGTCAACTTCTAACCAGGAAACAAAATGATAATTTAGTTCCCACTAATATAAAACCTGTATATGGTTTAAAAAAAAAAGTGTATTAACACATAGTCTGACTCTTTCTTCACATTCTGTAGATCATGAATGACATCAGAAAAATGAGTCTGATGGTAGGTTAAGATTTCAGCAACTGTACCTCAGGTTTGAAGGGGTTTTACATGAGAACAGCAGAAAATACTAAAATTTTACTTAAAATATCACTATGTCCCTGATTTTTTCTGGTTAGTCTATATGAAAGAAGCCACATTGCGGAAAAAAAATAAATAAAAAAAATCAACATTACAACCGTGAAATCACAGCATGTTTTGGAGCGCTCATACAGTAAATAATCCTGGTATTTGAAATTATTTTTGTTTTGGAATTCTGCCTGAAAGACAGAAGGGAGAAGGTGGCTTTAGCTGAAGGAGAAACTGAGAACAGTCTCTTTTGGATCCAATCAGAACCTAACAGAACCTGACACGCTAAATGAAATGCTTGAAAGATGGGTTGGCGCAAGATACAAAAAACTGCCTGCTGATTTTGGTGCTGTATTATGAAGTTACAGGTGTCTGATTATTGTAGAACACATATTCACCTTTTGAAACATCATGCCCGTTTAAACTGGCTCAAAATGACTGCCCCAAATCATTAGTGAGTCCAGAAAGTTGGGCACTAAAAAGAATGAATTCAGTACCCACAGTTTTAGTCCCATTTAAAGTGCAAGTTATTTCTCATCACTAGCATTACTTTTGTAAACAGCTAAATACAAAAAGGGTTTTGAGTACTCAGAGCTTTTTTGACATTCAGAACCTGCCATCTATCTGTTTACTTTGGTGAAAAATAATTTCTGCCAGCTTTAGCAACGATGCCTCATTCCAAGTTCAGTGCTGCTGTGATCATCCATTGCAGGAAGAAAGGAGCTCTCTGTTCTGAAAATTCAAAACCTCAGACACCTCCAACCACTTTTTGCTATTTAAAAATCCCCTCTGCCTCAATGCTTTTGAGGCTATGAAATGCCATGTCAAGCCCCCACAATGGGATAGTATTAGCTTTTCTTTTGAAATTATGGAACAGGTTTTGTGTGACTTCTGGCATTGACTTACACAAGACAGTAGCTTTTACATTATGTTGACACTTCCTGACAAGGACTCAATAAAAGGATATTTTACTGGCTGACCTGTTCCAGCAGCCCGAACAGAAAAGAGACTAGGTTGCAGAGAAGTAGCTACAGAGAGTGGAGGTGCTTAAGGAGGGGGTTCAGCATTGCTGCTTAAACTTACCAACAAGGCCCATGAAATCCTGATACATTGCAGACCACTAGAATTGGCCTCTGCCCTTTTAAAACTTAGCAGCAAAGCAAGCTGGACACCCATAGCTATTTAAATTTAACACTGAGGAAGGCAGGCAGCTTTAAGTGAGCCACAGGGGGCAGGCTCTACCTTCTTTTCCTACAGATTTTTTTTTTTTTTTTTTTAATTAATAATTGGCTCCTATTCAGAACTGATTTAGAAGCAGAGCTGCAGCTGACCTGGGTGTGACTAATTGGAATCAGGTCATTCTACCTCTGATTCATTTCCTTCCTAAGGTTGGGATCTAGCAACAAGCTATAAGTTCCATGAAAGGTAAAGGCTTGTGGTATGCTGCTAAACTGGAGGGCAGGGCTGTCAAAACAGCTTCTCCTTTCTCTGGTACGCCCGCCACCACCCCCGGTTAGTTTTTAATGGTGACTGAATGCATCTCAATGGACATCGTTACTAATATGAAGTCTGGGAAAGCAGATGGTAAACAAAATTTGATCAGGAGGTATGGGATGAACGTGCACTTTACCAAATGCATTGTTACAGTACACAGGAGGCGGTGGGAAAAAATAGATCATACCAAAATACTCATGAAAACTATGTCTCCTTTTTTGGTTTACTTAGAGGACGTGTAAATATTCTGGAGAGTTTTTGGTCTCACATTGTAGTCTAATCAGATCAAAATCTGTCTTGCAGCAATCTGTGTTTTCAGTTTCAAAGGTATGATATGTTGTCACTCTGGCTGTTGACCTGAACATGATAATGCAGCTCCTTTAGTAGCCCTGGCTGAAGACATTCTCAGCTACAGATGAGCATGAAGTGTTCTTACAGAATAAAATGGTATTTTTACTCTACTGCTTTATGGCAGGAAAAACAGATAGTGATTCCCAGGTGCTGATGGTCTGTCCACAAAACTGGGGCAATAGAAATCAGGGATTCTTCTGCTGCAGAGAGCACAATGAATGCTGAGCCGAGGCAGTTGCCTTGTGGGGTCCTGCAGGGCACTGCTTTGTCACCTCTTTCAACTGATGTCTTCTGAGCTCAGCAGAAGGACCCCTGAGCTCCTTCGAAGATGCTTGAGCTGTGTGATTCGGAGCATAGATAAGCATGTGCACTTTCTCTGTCCTGTCCTTCACATGAGGAAGAAGTCTCCACTAAGCATCTGCCAGGCCATGTAATATCCTTTGTCACATTTCTTTCCTCCCTTCCTCCATCCTTTTCTTCATTAATAATAAGCTGGATTGAGCTGAGAGTACCATTTTTCATCTGCTCCACTATTGTTTCCTGGTGCTCCCCCTTTCAGCTGTAGCCATCTTTTGTTTCTTGTCTTTTAAGCTCCACACAGCAGGACTAGGTATGTGTGCATAGACTTTAGCACAGCGGGGTTCTGGTCTATGTCACTTTGCACTTTTATCCAGCCCTCAAAGGTGCTGAAATTCTGTAAGCATATGAGGTATTCCACTGATTTCAATTACACTTGCTTCCTGGTTAAAGATTGTTTTTTATTGCCAAAGCAGTGCAAAAAAGCATTAGAATAAATGAGATGCAGGTCATAGATTTATGGATATAATGCTACAGTTAACAAAGTTAATCTAAAAATAAACTTTCAGTTCAACTGGCACAGGATTATGTGCAGATGAAGCTCAACAATATGCTTTTTTTGATACACATGCATTTTTTTTTCTGCAGTTTTTACAGCACTTTAGACTTTGTCTGTGTGAGACTGATTTAAACTGAACTGGTGAAAAAAATCTCAAGAGCAATGTCATTAAATGAATGCTAATCTCAGGCTGTTTCAATTTAATGGCAATTTATTTCATTTTGTCTGAAGTTTGCCATTATTTATCTTTAGGAAGCACTTTCAAGTTGAAATGAGGCCTCACAGGCTTGTAACCTTTTCCTCCTCCTCCTTTTCCTCGGTAGCTGTGGTGTTTTAAGATGCTGCTGCGCCTTCAGTTGAAGATTCCCCCACCACATGTAACAGCTAGAATGCATGTGCTTTCCTGAGATGCTGCAGGAAAAGTCTGTGTCTTTGCCTGTTTTGCAGGACAAGTTACCCCAGTAGACTTTGCACCAAAGCATCCGATCAGTGTTCACACTTTCCATTCTGCAGACACTGCCGTGAAGGTGTTGACTTCCACAGAGCAGCGTTAACAAATAGTGAAGGTCAATGACATCTTGACCCACTGCAGCTGTGTCCTAATTAAATGTGAGTCTAAGCTTTTACTGAATCTTTTTATAAATTGATTTAGCCAGTATCTGCAGTTTTCTGACTAGACAGTGCCTCACTGTAGTAAACCCAAACAAATTCAGTAAAGGCGGGGCAACAATGTCCTGCTGGTGAACTTAGAGCTTTTGTTCAGATGCTATGTGTTTGAATTACAGCCAGTAAAAGAAATATTTTAAGGAAAAAAAAAACCACAAAAAACTTCCCAGATATATTTAAGTAAGTAAACCTGGAAATTCTTTCTGAACAATTTAAGTGAAATAATGTTGCCAGTAGCAGTCATAATGTATTAATGTGTATACTCCACTAGTGAGATGTTTCAGTGATGCCAAGTTCTGGAGAAATGGTCACTTAAATTCACTTTGCATTTGAAAATCTACTTCTTAACTAACTGTACTTTTCCTCTACTCTAAAGAAGACTTTCAGTCTTCTAAAGAGACTTTTAGTACACTTACAAAGAAATAAACCTGTGAATTATTTAATCCAATGATTATCCCAGGATGCAGGGATGTTAAAGTTACTCACTATTCACAGTGGCTATTTTTTGTTCTCCATGCATTCTCTTTTAATTCATAACACAGTACTTCACGCAGAGTCTGTAACATGCTGAATATAACCCAAAGATTTCATATACAATAAAATGCTAGTGACAAGTATGGGGCAGAGAGCTGAACCTTCAGGAGTTCTGGGAATCAACCACCTACAGACTTCATCTAAAATTTTTCCAACTCCCAGATGAGTTGACAAATTCTATTCATATACCTGTCTTGAATTTTAGTAAACAGTTCCAATGAAAAAAACATTAGATCATGTTTAAAGTAACATTCTGATGTTACCAATGCGCATGTTGCATAGCGAACATGGCAAGCTAATTATTGTGTACTCTGTTCTTCTTATGGCAGAAAGACAACCCTTGTCCTGATGTTTTCCCTAACCCAGCTGCTGTCCACACATTTAAACCTGTCATGTGAATGTGGTTATGCTGTGTATGTGGAGTTTCTTACATATCCTGAGGGACAAGACAGACTCCAGCAATACTATTGCTTCATCAGTGAGCTGGCTGCTTTGCAAAACACATTAAATCTCTCCTTTGCTGATAAACCACCCAATTCCCTTCAATCCTGCCCCTGACAGGAGGAGGGTCTCCCCACAGCTCCCTGGGAATGAACTGATGAGATGCTTCAGTCTGTATAGTCCCATGGACCGCAGGATGTGAGCTCCCCCGGTCCCAGGGATGACATAACCGAGTGCAGCATAACTATGCGGACACATTCAGTTATATTCACTTGGGTGTGACTTTAACCTGAGGTCATTCAAATCTGAGGCAAATTAAGATATGCACATGAATTTGTTCATCTGAATTAACTTGTCAGTGAAGGCATATCTGAAGATTTAACCAAGTCAGAGATATACTAAAAGGATCCATTACTGTTATTTAGCTGTACAGCTAAAACATCTATTACTCCTAAGAGGAAAAATAATGGTCTTAATTTTTTTATGCATTTATTTGTCATTAATTTGCCAAATTTGCCAGTAGTCTCTTAGCTAGCTAAACCTAGAACAGGGCACAAGCTAATATTTTTATGTGAAGAGCTGGGTTTCTATTTCAGAAAGCAAGACTAGACTCTTAATACAGCCCTCCTGAATGAAAAATATACTGTGGGACAATGCCTCACACATTGCTTTTAAGGTCCATGAGGGGCCAGAGCAGTTCCTCTTGGAGCTCAGAGCAGTCAAGGACAGTACGACCTTGGAGGTCATTGTACAATTTGAGGGTGAAAAGGAACATGATCCTTACCCTGTCTGTCAGTGAAACACCTTTCTGCCACCCCTGCTTTTTGTGGAGGGGGTGGAAGTGAGCAGGGTAGAGCTGGGGTTGATGGCAGAGCCCCAGATGCCAGACAAAGCAAAGGAAGAACATTCCAGGTTTTCTGCAGTTTGCGTGAGTTCACAAATGTGGGGACCTGTGGGGTCACATGGCTCGCCTATTGATTTAGTACTACTCAGCTGTTCTGCTTCTATGTAACTGTACACCTTTCCTTGTGAAACTATTTATTATGCTGTATTATTAATAGCAATGGTCTTCCAAAAGCACCTACCACAACCTGTTTCCCTACTAGGTTTCAGACTTTGTTGCAGGTTCCTAGGAAGAAAGTGTCTTATTTTACCCAAAGATTCCAAGTTTTATGAGAGAGCTGACATTGCTTTTATAACCTTGTTGGTTCAAGGTGCAAGGATCACATTTATCTGTAAAAGCCTCAGAGCCCATCATGCTCTATGTCATTAACCTTCTGATTCCCTATCCAAAATTGCTTCTTCTTATTACAGCCAGAAAAATAGCATCTCTTATAATCAAATATACCATGGGAGGTTGGAAAGTCCAAGCTAGTCAGAAAATTTCAGGCCCATTATACTGCCTATGGCAGGACAGTAAATCTTGTGTGTTAGCTCCTTAATTCCCAGTGCAGCCTCTTTTTCCTTTTTCTTTTCCTTTTTCTTTTCCTTTTTCTTTTCCTTTTTCTTTTCCTTTTTCTTTTCCTTTCCTTTTTTTTTTTTTTTTTTTTTTTTACTTTTTATTTTGGGGTTTATTAGAAAATGTGATAGTGTTTGGTTTTTTTTGGTTGGTTGTGGGGGTTTTTTGTGCCTGCATGCATGTGCTGCTTTCTTCATTATAGGTACTCCTCAGGCTAAAACATGACAGTCAGAATGTTCCTTTTAGTTTTACTCCAAGCAAATTATTCTGTATTCCTTGAATGGGACAGCAATCTGTTTTAACTACATATCTGATTAGGCAAAATATCTGATATGATTAAAGTTATGGATTAAGAGATTTTCCTCTTTGTATTGTTTAACCAGATGTTCCTTATTTATCTGAAGCTAGGACTTGACATCTCTGGCTAGGAGCATTTTCTAATTACAAAAATATTCTTTCGAGGTCAAGCATGTATCTGTCATCTTCAAAATAAAAACAAATAGTGGTCTAACAGTAAGTTAAGAGGAATGTTTTCCTATGAAAAACATTAAATTCCCAAGGAAGGAAAATGAGTATCTCATAGTCTGTTTTTGAACTGGACATCTTACTCAGAATTATAGAATATATAGTAATATGGCAAACAATATAGTGAAGCTGTTTTTCCAGGATCTGGCCAGAAGGTTCAGGATAAAATTATTAACAGATCTATCTTGTTTAAATATGAAGTCTGTTTGAAAAAGTCCCTTTTTGACTTCTTAGGGACCCACTCCTCTTTGATTAGCAGGTTTTTAGCAGCAAGAGTCTTTTCCTCTCCTGACAGAAGTCAGGGTAGCTATACATATTTTCACCTGACAAAGAACTGACCCGTTTGGATTTCTTACATTTCAATTCCAGTAAAACAGTTGCTGGAGTGAAGCACTATAGGATGTCAGATCATCTTGGGTCTAATCTGAGCTCTGCCACAAACTACTTGTGTGACCTTGGATGAGTCATTTATCATTTCCAAAACTGGTCATCTAAAAGCAGGCACCTAAATCCAAGTGATCTCAATTATGCCACTTTGGAAATGTTAGAAATAGGGAGGTGAATTTGTCGCTTGAAAGGATGTCTAACACACAGACTATATTTTTGTCTATTTTAATCATCAACATAGTTGAAATAAACCAGACAGCTGAATGAGTTTGTTGGGTGATTCAGATGTCTGAGTACAAATAATATTGCTCTCTACAGATTTTTTTGGACCAAAACTATTTTTTATCATCATTTCACTAATAAATGTCAAAGGCACTTAATATTTCTCTGGTTAAAGCTCCTCTTACTGCAGCTGCCATACGGTTGAGTGTTTGGAGCCCACCCACAGCCCTTCACATCTCAGCCCTTAGCCAGATTCAGTGAAGAGGCATCAGCTCGTGTGTGCTCAGATGTCCCTCATTACCTGCCTTCCCACCTTGATAGCACTCTTTGTAGAGTTAGCCTGATGGGCCCTTGATATTTGCCCTTTCCATGCAGTATTCCTGGTTTCAGCTTTGGTATATTAACCATCAAGGTTTACATCTGAGAACATACAGCTGCAGTATCTTTTTTCTTACACATTTCCAGCTACCCCTGTGAAAATGGGATGTTGGTTCTTCTGGGCTGTTTGTGCAGCCTTCACACTCTAATGGACTTTTATATATTTGTGTACATATGTATGTATATATTGCATGTGTATATATCCATGTGTGTATGCACATATGCACATGCATATGCACTGTGTTAGTGTGCAGAAGACTAGGCATACTTCTTAAAAGCTGTTAAGTCTAAAGCTGGAATTGGTCAGACTGCTGCTGGCTATTGCATACTTGTTTCAAGTACCCATGCTGGATGATTGCTTTCACTTCTGAGACATGGTATGCCGCTTAGTAGCTAAATACTCTCACTCTAGCCCATTTACATGCAATTACTTCAAGAAAATCCAGATGTGGATGGCTGCTACTAACTCTTCTTTCTGTGGCTTTGTTGTGAAGCCTGTCCATGATATTTCTGTCATATTGGGGGGCAGGGGGAAGTATTCAACCTAGCGTGTGCAAGTTTCTAGATGTCTCTTCAAATGGTCCTGACACACCAGATTATTCAATATGATCAAGTGGACAGTGGTGAAAAGTTAGTGCTGTAATTGCTTGTGTTGGATCCACCAACCAATATTTACATAGAAACTATCCAAGGCATTAAAAATATCCCTTGACAAATCTTGCTTTGCTGTAAATGGAGAACTGTTCTTCAGATCGGTGACCTCAGGAGGAATTTTCAGCAACTGCTACTTCAAAAGGTTTTTTTCTTTCCACTTATTGTTCTCAGAGGTATAAGGCTGTGGCACATCAGTAGTAGCCTGTGTTTGTGTAATGTGATGCCATGAGCCACAAAACTTAAATTCAAGAAGCAACTTGCTTAAGTAACCAGGGAAACCAAAAGCAGCAGAGAAATGTCCTTTTGCACCTAATAAAAAATACAAATGGTGACCAGTGCCTCTGAGACAAACCCATCAGAGACTTTCAAGAGAAAGGTGAATCTTAGCCTCCTATTGCTTCTCAGCCCCTGTAAAAGTGATAGAAGACTTAATAATAGGGATCTTCTGTCAGTTTAACCTCTGAAAATTCATTTTTTATGACTCCTATAGTAAGAGGGCATGGCTAATTCTGCCATCTCATGTTTGCTTCTTTCTTACTCCTGTTAGCACAACAAAGGATTGACGAGCAAGACATGTGGGAAGCCAGATAGAGTAAGGGAGTGAAGTGGGTGGCCCTAGCTCTAATGAGACACGTCCTCTTTGAAGATTACTCCCATCATGTTAGCCCTGACTGAGTAACCACTTGTGTCTGCTGGTTAGGGCAGCTAGAGTGAGAAAAGACACTTTGAACTGCTGATCCTAAAAACCCCTGTGCTTCTTTCTTCCTGCTAGGAAAGAGAATAGGGCATATTAGCCCTGGAAGCAGAGAAAGTAGCTGGGGACATAAGCTTTTCAACCCCATGGGTTTGGAAAGAGCTAATAAAACATGGGGATGGATGACCATGTGAAGTGTCAAAGAAGATGCAGAAGATGTTGAGTTGTATGGTTACATCCAGGAGAACTGTGTGGTTTAAAAAAGAAATTTCTATTAATTTTTCAGGCCCAAGTCAGAGAGGTAAAATGTGATTATTACAGTTACTAGACTTTTTACAAAGGTTTTTGTTGTTGCTGTTTTCTTGATATCTCCAAGTATTACATTTTCCAAAAGGAAATGATACTGGTGATTTGTAAATGAGTTTTGTTGTTTTTGTTAACCAGAAGTCTGGATTCATTGATTTAAATGGTCTTGATTTCAATAATTCCCCTCAGTACTATTATTAAAAAAATGGAGTGCAGCAGCATACAGTGATGGCCCATGTGTTTCTATGTTTCTATTGTATAGGAACATGGTTCCTATACAATATATGGTATGTATAGGAACATAGGAATCGGGTATTGGTATATTGTATAGATTATGAGTGAGGATCTAGCATAGCTGGAAATACTAACTGTGCTGTCCTAAGGTGTCTGGTTGGTAAAAATGAATATTAAGTGTCAGACTAATATATGTGAAAATTGTTCAAGCTTATACAAGCTTCCAGCTACAAAAGTTGGTGTAATGAAGTATATCATCTGTACCTAAATGCTTTGTCTTCTAAAACTCATAGGACACAGTAGTTGTGATGAGTTACCTTGTATGGAAATCATCTTGTATTACTCATTTGCCTGTCTTTTTTTCATTTGAGCAAGATTTTGTAAGAGCAACACAGAGGAAGTCACTGAATACTGTCACTAGTAAAGTTCCAGAGAAAGGACCATGCACGTAGAATAGAAGATGACTTCTGTGGCTGTGCCAGATGCTAATGATAATCATCAGATAGCAGTGCTGTATATACCATCTGTACAATCAGGACAGTATTATTAAAAACATCCATTAATTTTGCAAGTCCAGTGTGCCTTCTGATAGCCACCAAAATCTGTGGGATGCTTTTGAGAGTTTAGACTGTGAGATAAAGAATAACTTACAGTAGCAAAGGCTTCCAGAGGCTAAAGATGTGTAAAATACCATGAGCAAATACAGAAGAGATGAAAATGGGGAGAAAGTGGCATTTTTGCACATTATTGCATGTCTTTGCTATGATCTCCTGAACAAATAGAAAATTTATGCTTAGGCTCAAGAGGATGGATTATGTACTCTTTTCTTTGTAGAGCTATGGCTAAAACCCCAGGTGGATAGTGTTTTCAAGGGAAAAGACTCAGGGATGTCAACTGGATGGTGTCTCACTATCCACTACACAAACTCAGCCTGGATTGTAAAAAATGAGACAGGATTCTCTTCCCCATCTCCTGTCTCACACTTTACTGATTGTATTAAGGTTTCTGTACCCTAGATTTCACCTTTCTTAAGTGCTGTGCACTCATAGTGACTGTGACAGGAGTTGCACAGGAATAAGCAATGAGATCTGAGAAAATAGTCCTGCTCTTGCAGTCTGAAAAAGCATAGAAACCAGCTCACATACTCCATTTTCTTGATGAAACACACCCATGTGCAAAGGAGCAGCACAGGGCCTATGCACCTGTTGAATCTCCTGTAAATCCTATTCTGAGACCTTAAGAGATCTCTGATCCTCATGTAGGTCTTCTTTTGGAGCTGGAGAAGAAACAGGTTGGGGGAAGGGGGCGGTTTGCCTACATTGGATTTACAGGTTGATGGACTATAAGAAAGTGCATGTTTATTTTGACCTCAGTGCTTTTTCAGGTACAAATGCATTGCAAAGGAGTCAATTTCCGTAAGTCCCATCTCAGAGCTGAATGGTACTTTTAATCAGTTAAAGTAGTTTCCCTTTTATACATGATTGTCCTGTTGGAAAACCTGTCTCTATACGGCTTATCTCTATTTTGGCTTCTTTTACCTTTGCAATACTTTACATTAGATGTTGTAATAGATCTCTTCCCTGTTTTTGTTTGCTTTAAATGGCTAATCAGGCAATTCACAGTTTGGGCTTCATCTTCCTGTAGAAAGACCCTTTGTTTTCAAAGCTGTAATGTATTCTGGATGTTGAATACACCTGCCTGTTCCAAGCAGTTCTTTAACAAAAGTATAAAAAATATATGTTGATAGGGAGCAGCCACAACTGTTTATCCATGTCACTTGATATCTTACTGTGTTGACTGAATACAAATGCACTGTAGTAAGAAGAGATTTTCTTCTTCCATTTAGGGCTTCCATCAAATGCACTCCTTATGCTTCTCCAGTGGTTTTCCTGAGAATAAAATGATCTAACATCTATTCCTCCACCTTCCCCCTCCTCCAACGATTTCTATATAGACTTTGAAGTACTATGGAGATTTCACAGATGGCTATCACTAAAAAGCTGATTCACCATCTGGAAATCTCCACTGCATTGGTTCTGTATCTCTCATTGTACCTGGCAACAAGAGTTAGCTGGGAACCTGGGTGAAGTTGTTTTCCATAAAAAATGTGATTTTCTTACATTTCTTTTGCTCAGAGTGTAGTTTAAAATATGGACTAGACAGAATGAACTGGCAAACCTCTCCTGACATGAGACAAGAATCCAGGACAAGCTTTTGTGAATATATGGGGTAAATGGCAGTTAATAAATATGTCTAGAATTGATAACTTTTCTCGTTGTTAAGGGTTCCTCTTCAGACCATGGCCCTGTTTCAACAGTCTATTGCACTGATATTTCTCAAGCTAACCCAGGTAAAGCTATACAGAACTAGATTCCATACTTCATTTGCATTTAATCTAAATTAGGCCATAATCAGGGCTATTTAGTCTGTTCTGGCTTTTATCTGGCTGGTTGTCTTTGTTAATGGATTATTTCATTTTCTCTTTTAACGTAATGATTTTGAGTAGGAATAGAGGAGTGTTTCTAGGATAGCCTTCAGAGTTGCATGGCCAGTTGTTCATCTCTGTCAGGTGTGAACTGGGACCCAATTGATAAACTGAGTCTGTTAATATACTCTACTTTCAGAAGGGTGAATTAAAACTTTTCAAGTTGCAAGGGCTAGCCAAAGGAACTCTTGCTATAACTGGCTGTTTTTCTCATTTGGATGATACTCGATTTTAGAACTGAAGAATTACCACTTTCTCCATAGGAAAAGTAGCACAACAGTCTTTTCAGTGCTGTGTGATGGGCCAGTCATCTTTCCCAGGTAAGGATGATTTCCTTGTGGTATTTTGGTGAATCAGCTCCAGGAATGAAATTGGCCTTAAAAAATGCCAATATGTTTTAGGAAGCAATGCTATTTCCACTGTCTGAGATTAGCCATGAGTACAATAAGGAATGTATATCTATACACCTATGCCTCTGTGTGTGTGTCTGTGTGTGTGTGCATATTTAAATATATATCAGTTATAAAGTGATATGAAGAGTGTGTTATTGCAGAAGTCTGCAGTAAAAAAATAATAATACTCAGCTGCTCAGACATTCTTTGTCCTGTGTTCACCCACTCCATAAAAATGGAAACTCCTTTGATTTCCCATCCCAGACCTTCTGTCTGACCTCTTCAGGAATTGCACTTTATCTTCAGTTATTTGGAATACAGCTATCTCACTTCTGTTCTTCTAAAATAAACGTTATACTGGGTTTTCCAAACACAGAAAGGATTCTCTCTCATATGTTGTAAAAATGCCAAGACAAAGGCAAAGATAGTGTACTTCATATAAACAATTTTCTATGGGTTTCACTTAGATCCTTTTTCTTCCCATTTCTAATAAGCTGTTACTGGTTTTATAATCCAAGAAGTGGATATGTCAGGTCATAGTGTTTTTTCAAGTCATAGCCTCTTCCAGCTGTGTTGGGGAACTCATTTCTTGGGCAGCAGAGAGTGAATTATGGAGGTGTCAGTACCAAAGAATGATTATCAGGGATGGTAGCTGAGCTAATCTCTGAAAGACCAGAGCTAGGCTGTGACGTTAAGTCAATTCCAGAACTGTGGAGTCTATTGTAAAGGAAATCTTTGCTGTGAACTTCTTGTGAACGTCTTGCTTCATTACAAACACATTGATTTTTTTATGCCTGGAATTTTGTTTCCTATCAGAAATGGTGATGGAGTTAACAGATAAACTTTCTATCTCTTATCTGTAGTCTTCCTTAGTATTTTCTTAGATGCATCTATTTCTTTTTGTAATTCAGTGTCTCTTCTGTAAAATGGAGATAATAATTATGCTTGCTTGCTTTAGTGGAGTCCCTAAACAAACTTAGGGCCAAAAATCTTTGTCATAGATGTGTTATAGACCATGAAAAATGTGATTCCGTCTTCACAGGTAGCACAGTGTAGGATTATTTCCTTTCGCTGTATATTTTCCAGTCTTTTATTCAAACGCTGCCTCTTTGTATTTGTATAGTGCATAGGTTGCTGGCTTCCACCTCTTGGCTGGGAATTTAACTTTATGGTAGATGCGAACAATTGGTATAGTTCTGTTTAGGTTGGTAGAGATTGTTTGTTATAAGGCTGCACAGTAAATGGAAAATATTTGAATAAAGATCACTTCATAATCCCAAAGATTCACTCTCACTTTTCAGTTCACTTTTCTACTTGCCTTTTGTTTTTATATCCCCCTATTTTTTATTTCTATTTCATTCTTTCTTTCAGCTTTCCACATCACTTAGAGGGCATTTTCCTGCATCTTCAATTAGTAAGAAGATCTGCACATATCAGTGACTCCGCACTTGGTGAGGGTCAGTACCATATTTGGCCTTGTATTTCAAGTTTCTTTTCTATTTGGCTCTCATATTAATCCTTCTTTGTACTGTTCTGATTTATATTGTGTAATAAAACAAGTAAAACAGTAAAAGAGAGTAATTTTGCTTGTGCTGTGTAATTTTCTGAAGAGAGTTTGCTCTCCATCTGTTCAAATAACTATGCAAATGTTCAACCTTCTCAAAAAATGTACTGAAATAAAAGATTTCTGTGACCCAAGAAATGCCTGTGAAAGAAACTGAGCAGGGGTTTCAGAGTAAGGGTACACTTTAAAGGCATGCTTGTGAACATGATGCTTAGGGTTATTTTAAACTGACACATTAGAACAAAGGAGATCTAGTCCACTTGAAACCAAATAGTAAATACTTTGCTGAACTGGAGCCCATAAAAAAGAAAGAGGGAAAAAGTAGGTGAGTTTGGAATCACTAGGGAATATTTCATATGAAAAAATCAATACTATGAAGTGAGATTTGACTTAATTCTATCAAACATCTTCAAATCAAAGCACTGTATTTTTCCCAGGTGAGTCAACACTGCTTTGAAAAGCTCTTTTATGGATTTTTTTGAGCAGGGCTTTATTTTTAATAGGTGTTTTGGGAAAGACATTGTTTTTGCTTTCATGCTGCTACAGCTCAGGACTTGCTGCTCATAATGAACAGAAAAAGTAGAGGGAGGCTCTGGGCCTTTCCCTTTTGAGAGCCCAGAGGGATGAGCTTTTTGTGTGTACATGTACAGTAGGTATATTGGTTTCTTTATGGATACTCTGTGAAGCAAAAACCAAATAACAATTATTGCTGCACTAATACACTATCTAGGAAAGTGGGTGCAAGAGGATGTTTTCCTCATACGCTCAGCAAACCATAGCCATACCAAGGCATAAGGATGAGGATGCTAATACAGCATCCAGCAGACCATTCATACATGCTAGCTCCCCAGATGGCTGTAGTTACCTGTTCCTTCCCCCAAAGGCAGTGCCACATCCTTGAGAAAAGTAAAGAATTCTTGTAATGAGTAAACTTTACAAGAGGCTGGATGCTGGGACAGGGGCTGATAGTACTTGCAGTGCCCAGAAGGAAGTTAACTCTTCTCAGATGATAAAAGCAGCTAGGTCCCAGGGGGGCTCACAAACTAGTACTCTCTCCTGGAGTCAAATGCTTCATGGAAATGAAAAACTTAACCCTTCTTTTCTTTTTAAAAGAGAAGGAAGGTTGTGATAGAGTTTTACATAAATGAGGGAGAGCAACAGATCCCATGTATCATTTGATTATTGGGGAGCCTGTGTGCATAATGTTAGAGCTGTGTACGTGTGTGTATGTGTATGTATCCTGGCAGCCAGATACCAATTGCTTAGCAGTTGCACCTATAGCAGCCAGTCTGAAAGGAGCCATGGGCCAGTCTCTGACTTATGTCTATTGGGTAATTCTTAATACCAGTTAATCCAAACTGCAGTTAGCAAAGTGCTTTCAGGTCAGTCCAGAGGAAATACGATCTCTAAGGGCTTGTTGTCACGTCCATCCCTTTTTACGCTAAACCACTCATTTCCTTTCCTTGGATGTCCTATGGTTCTTGTCCAGGCAATTCTTAGCTGAGGGTATACAGAAATAATGGGATTTTAGGATTTGGGCCACCGAGTGCTTTTGGTAGTGAATTTAGCTGTGTGAACCCATCAGAGTGCATTAAGACAATGAGGTATCTAAACCAATACAGAAATGTCATCATTGTGCTACTGGCAGATGGAAGAAGACAACCAAGAAAGGATTAGAGTGGACTGTGCTTGACAACTTTCTAAATCAGGCCTGAGCAGAGGTGTAGTGACTACAAACAGTGGAATTTGCCCTCCCACACATGTTGCAGATTAAGGTAACGAATGCACCCACTGACAGTATGTTACTAGTTTGATTAAGTAGCAAGAGATGGGGCTGGAGTGTCTGAGCTGCCCAGGGGAACAGCTCAGAGGAGCCTGTCTGTGGTGACAGAAAAGGTGATGCTTGTGCCCAGAACGAAGCCTGAAATCAGAAACCCCGTATTACTTCAGCACTTCCGGGGGACTGCATTTGATCCTTGTACACTGTCATGTGTGATAGCCATTAGAGTGTAAGCAGAAATGCCATGCACAGCTAACATAGGGAAGCTTATGGGAAGGGGAGGAGGGATACCAGAGCTGTTTAGTAAGTTAAATGTGGTGATTCCATCCAGGATCTGATGGCTGATTATCAGAGAGAGTCTAAGCACAGAAAACAGCGCCTTGTACTGGGAGCTTTGTAGAAAACCAAGTAATAACACTGTAGAAAGGTGAAACAGTTGTTTTCATGAACACATTCTTCTTAAAAAAAAAAAAAGTATCTTTTTTCTTTAGTTAAGTCTGATGAAAGTTCAGACAAGACAGAGCTGCTGAGTCTCAGACTGGAGCAAGTCAAGCAATCTTAGCAAGTCCCTGCTGAAGCCCTGTGGGGGCATGTCAAGCTGTTGGCAAAACCTCCAAGCTGGCTGCAGAGAATGGTATGAACCTGTGTTTGCAAACACTTGTAAAAGAAGAAACTCCATTCATGTGGGGCTTAGGTCACAGTCACGCTAAGACCTTCTTTTCCAATATGTACCATCCTGCCACTGAAACTAAATTGTCATTTGTATCTATTTTTAAGTTCTTTCATGTTGCCAAATTGAGCATTCATGTAAAGGAGGATCAGGCCTGGATCTGCTTTCATAGCTGCCCAGTGACTTTGCCTGTCTGCCTTTTGTGGCAAAGACAGAGCCATCATATTAATAATTTCCTCAGGTTTCACCACAGTGGTCTTTGATAATGTAAATAGGCCTTTTGGGGGGCTTCTTCTCCAGGTGTTAAAGCATAAATAAGAGATTAATAGCCATATGCACATTCACACATAGAAAAGCTCTTTTTTGTATATATTGGAAAGTTAATGCTTTATTTTGAGTTCATGCCTTGTCTTTTGTGGTAAGTCAAAGATTTGTATTCTATTAGATAATCAACTGCACTAATTTAACAGTGAACTGTAAAATACCATGATGTTGTGCTGTTGTTTTGAGGATATCACGTGGAAACTTTTCCTGGTGTTATTTGACAATGGGAAGCAATTGCTGTGGTGGAAAATACAAATAGCTAGATGTTCAGGAAGAAGGGGTCAGGCAAGATCCTTCATCATTAAGTAGAATGCAACAGAGTGAGGTTGCTTTCAAGGCAGTGATTCTTGAATTATTTTTTTGCAAAGTAATCCAGCATCAGCAGTTGAGTTGAAGAGTGTTCTTTTCCACCCTTTTCCACTTTCTTTGGTTAGCCATTGGTAGTCATTTCTTAGGTGGTAGGATGCATTTTTAAACCTCTTCAGATGTAGACAGGAATGATACTGAATCTCTCACTTTCTAGATGAAGGCTCTACATGACTTCAAAGGTGACACTTGCAGAAGTAGTGGATATGTGGTTGGGCTATACAAAACTCAAGCCCAGTTCTTACCTTCAAGCTCACTTTTCTTCTAAACCATTCGGTCTGTTGTGCACCAGGCTCATCCACCTGTCAGTTGATTTTCTAGCTCTCATGGCAATGTTTTGTTCAGCTGGCATGTGATTTTATACATAGCCAACAAGTAAATGCCATTCCTACCAAGAAGCAGGAAAAAGGTCTCCATGACTGTTAGCTTTCCAGATCACTTCAGATTATTAACCCTGAGGTCTTCTGAAACAACTTCCCTCTTTATGATACATGTTTATTTTTTTGTTCTTTCTTGGCAAATCTGGCAACACATAACCCTTGAAAAACAGTCTATGTAGCATGTTATTCACGGCAGCAGTTCCCTCAGCAGGTCTCTGCCAGGATAATAACAATGAACAATGAGCTTTTTGTTGTCAGAAACCACACAAGGCAGTGGAGAAAGGGTCTTGGAAGCAGATAAACTTTGCTCTTTAAGTTCTGCCTTGAGGGGGAAAAGTGAGCACTGAGAGATTGTCAGTAGATGTAGAGACAGCTAGACTGAGAATTTTGAGGCGCAGTGGAAGTTTGGGTCATTGTAAGGTTGGGCAAAATATGTGTTGGGAATGCAGTGAAGTGTGTTGAAGTAAGAGTAAGAGAACAGAATCACAGAATCATACAAAAACAAAGAGTGGCTGAGTTTGGAAGGGACCTCTGGACATCATCTAGTCCAACCCCCCTGCTCAAGAAGGGTCACCTAGAGCACATTGCACAGGATCATGTCCAGACAGCTTTTGAATATCTCCAGAGAAGGAGACTCCACAACTTCTCCGGGCAACCTGTTCCAGTGCTCTGTCACCCTCACAGTCAAGAAGTTTTTCCTCATATTCAGATGGAACTGTCTGTGTTTCAGTTTGTGCCTGTTGCCTCACGCCCTGTCGCTGG
>NW_020451061.1:353021-370951 GCF_003343035.1 Apteryx rowi | reverse complement strand
CAGACACTTCCATCTTAACATGAGTAAATACTTTTTCACTGTGAGGGTGACAGAGCACTGGAACAGGTTGCCCAGAGAGGTGGTGGAGTCTCCTTCTCTGGAGATATTCAAAAGCCGCCTGGATGCAATCCTGTGCAATGTGCTCTAGGTGACCCTGCTGAGCAGGGGGGTTGGACTAGATGATCTCCAGAGGTCCCTTCCAACCTCAGTGATTCTGTGATTCTGTGATAGCTGCTGTACTCCGCTGTCTCTCTGAGTGAGACTTTGCCTTCTTTAGATGGAACAGGGTTTCCTCCTTTCTCTCTCCATCTTTTAGGCTTCGTCTTTTGTTTTGGTATGATTTCTACCTTAGGATTTACATTAAATGCATCTCCAAAATGTCTCTCTTTTCCTCCCTTTGCATCTAGGCTCTGGGCTCTAGTTATACAAATGTGGGACACCRTTCCTGCACACGGCTTCTAAACTGGACTTCTCCCACCCTTGCTAACCTTTTGTAATTTGCTGTGTTCCCCACTGTGTTCCGCAATTAGCATATCTTTTCCAGCTTTAAGCTGATTTTTCCTGCTTACAGCTTTCATAAGACCCAGGACGTTTAAATGCACACACGTCTCTGGGTTTATCATGTGGAGCTTGCTGCAAGCATTTCATACTTTGCACACAGTGTAGTAACGTAGATGACAGATTTGGCATCGAGTGCTTTCCTAAATTACTCTCCCCATCTACCTACCCTCCCTTCTTGTTAGTTTGTGGATTTTGCTATTACAGCAACCATGGATTGCTTTATTGCCTCTGAGTGTGCTCTCCTTAAGGCATAAGAAGATCATGTTCTGCCAACTCCACAGTTCTGTTTCCTTTGAGGATGAAAATACAGAATCTCAATATGCACTATGAATGTTATTTTTATATTACAGTGACACTCAAAATCTCCAGGAAGGCAGTTTTTGCAGGGACCTTAAAATCTAGCCATTTCACACTGTCACTAATATCTGTACTATGTCTCATCTGTGATTTGCTGTCACTTTACTTTTCATCCACTCTGACAATGTACATTTGATATGAAAATGTTGCTTTTTTCTAATGTGTGGGAGAGGGCAACAGAAAAAGAAGGAATTTCTTATATTAAAACTTTCTTTTCCRTTGACCACCATAGCACACAGAAAATTCAACTCCCTTAACAACAAAAGATGTAAAGGCAATCTCTATATTCTGTTTGTCATCCAGAGCCTGGGTCTGTGTCTCACTTAGATATCTGTTGCCATTGAAAGAAAAATTGCTATTAGCTAGCCATTTTTTCTAACTCTTTAAGAGTTTTTCAGTTAATGCATTTCCTACCTACAAACATTTAYTTTGCCAGCTGTGTATGTGCCTGTATACATTTATGGAAAAAAAACTGCTTGCACGAGTTAGAACCAGACTGAGAACTAAACTATACCCCCATGTCAGCATGATTTTGGCTCTACTGAAGTTAACASGAAGTTAGTGCATGCATTTACACAAAAGTTTTCTGACTTCTGGGCCAGCCTGCAGATAAATACTTATTGCATCTTCTGTGATCCTAGTGTAACCAGGGAAACTGAAGAGAGGGTTGTGGAAGAGGGGATAGAAAGAGARGAAAAAGGAATTGCTGCAGCATGTCATAAACGTGGACAATACTGCCCAGAGATTTAAAATGTGTTTGTTGTCTCCTTTCATCAACTTTTCTCTGAGACTGTTTACTTAAGAGCTCCTCAGCTATTGCCAGGAATGCAGTTATCCTGTTTTAGGCTATATGTACTCGATAAAGCCCTAAGCCGTTCCCACAGCGGGCAAGAGAGGCTTTGAGCCAGTGTTTCGATGCTGCAGTGCTGTGGTCCACCAAACTCTGCAGGTATTTAAAAGGAAACCTCTTTGCTCTAAGGTGCTCTCTGAGATAATGAGCAAACATTTGAATGTAGCTTTGTTGTTTGGTCATGTTTCTCTCACTTTCATAAACTGGACCTCTTAAAAGAACAAAAAAAATCCACCAAATCAGATGCAGGGATTGGAGAGAGGAGAAATTTTGAAGAGGGAGAAGGCGATAGACGTTAGAGGCTGTAAGGCAGATGGAGGGGTGGAGCTGATATAAATTTAGCTTCTTTTTATCTGTGTTGCATATCACCATTGCTTCTGCTGAATCACAGGGTCTTGCTTTTTTAACAAATTACCCACTGCTTATATGTGTGAAGATACAGCAGATACAGTGAAAATACAGGAAAGAAAGATTTTATATAACCTTCTGCAAAAAAGTACTTGCTTATTCAACCTGGTAAACTATGGGGACCATAATGCTTTCCCTGCTGTTTCTCTGAATGCTTTCTGTATGCTTCATGGCCTCTACTCTGAATCTAAACAAATCAACTTAAACTTAAACAGCCTTGTGAATGAACTCAATTCAACCTTCCTGTCCAGAAAGCAAGGCTTCTCTCATTAGTAATTGCAGATGGAACAACTGCAGTTTGTCTGGCCTATGTTCTTTGTACCAGGTCTTTGGTTTTTTGTTATTGGACTAAAGGATGAAAAAATAGTGGTTGCTTTTTGGGGGGAAGAACCAAAACAACCTTCTTCAGAACCACCTGGGTCAGTTTCAACCAGGGCAGAATTGGGTGGAAGTGGACACAGCTCTGCTGCTGGTGGGGCTGGTTTCGTCCTGCCTGGAATTTGAGAAACAGGCTGCTTCTTGCACTTTCTTCACTCTGCTGCTTATTAAGAATTTGACCTTTTGAGAGGTCAGTGTCTTCCTGCACCCCAGAGTCTCATAGGTGAATGGATATTCTAGCTAAATCTTCAAATACAACTTAGCCCTGGAGCTAATTTAAGGAGCAACATCTTCTCTTCCGCTTGTAGCTGACTTGCTGCCGCTCCTCTGTGACTTTCCATGTTGCACCATCTTTCATTTCTATAAGTGCTTTTTGTTGAAACTCCAACATTTGTGTCTGCTTTCAGCTGTTAGGCATCCAGCTTGTGCTGAAATCCTTGGGCTAGTTAGCCTCATTTCTTTCAAGTGTTCTTCTGACAGTTATTTATTTTCTCCCATTGCTCTCTACTAGGTGAAACAGGGTCATTTGTTCATAGTCACAAGCTTTCAAACTAATGCAGTAGTTTAAAACAAATGTATTTTTTCCTTAGAGATTGCTCGTGACCTGATGTCAATGTGAAAGACTTAAGAAAGACTGTTTTGGCTGGAATAGCAGGCTGTCAGTCAGCAGACATGCCTAAACTGATCGCCCGCTGCGGGTCGGAACAGGAATTCTTCTATCAGGAGCAGCACGCAAAGAGCTAGGAGCGTTTCGGAAGGAGGGGAGCACTCGTGTTCCTCGGGGCATCAGCTACCTGCGGCTGCTGTGACGGACACGCAACACCGGACATGCAACCCTTCTCCAAGAAGAAACCCCGACGTTCAATTCTTACCTGCTAATTTAAAGCCCTTTCGTTTTCTTGTGGGCTGAGCGAGTCGAGGTCACTGTGGTCTGTAGCTCCCCACAGTGGGAGATCTTTGGTAATGCTTTAGGCCTGAATGGGTTTGCAGGGTTGGAGGGCAGCTGAGTTTTTTGTTTTTTTAACCATCTCTGCACTTGGCCTATTTCACCCTTTGCAGGAGGTAAAATATGTCCCAAGTAATGAGATTTTTTTGTCAGTTTGTCTGTGAGGTTCAAAGCAGCTGAAATGCTTGGTAGCTTTTGTCTCCTGTTTGGGAAAGAAAAATGCAGCTCCAAAATTCCTGCTGTGCTGCTGGTGAGTGAAATCTGCCTTGAATTCCAGGAGTACATCGATAAGGGCAAGGAGGGGAACGGCTCTCATCTACACAGAGGACAAGCGCACAGGCATCTGCGACCCAAATAAAATCCTGAGTCATAAATGAGGGGGGAGGAACTTAAAAACAGATTTTGACTTTCTTTGGGCCAGTACCCTAGGTTTAAGGGTCAGCTCAAATGAGACGATCAACATTATTTCCAGGTTTGGGTTGGCCTTTCTGGCGAGTAGTTTGCGCTGATGAGGGTGCCCAGAGGGACCCTCCAACTCTGCTAGTCCCTCTTAGGTAGACACCAGGCAGGTCCTTTGGGGATTTCCCTCATAGTGTCCAAGCTGACTTCTCAAACAGCACAGGAGAGTATGAGGTGAAGAAAATGAGAAGGAGAGTTCAAGTCCCACCTCCAGTTGACAGAGCAGGGCATAATGTGCTGTATCCTCCTTGAGACTGGTCTCGAGCGTGCTCAGTCCACGTGGGGAGGGAATTCCCCGCATGGGAAAGCCTTTTGCTGCTTTTTGCATCTCTGCTGCATCAAACCAACCTTCTTTAGGGCAAGCTCATCCTCTGAGATTAAAACTCAGCAAGGTCCCTGGGGCTTGTTCCAAAATATACTGATCATGGGTAGGACATTGGTGAGCGATGGACCGTCTTTCCAACCACTCGGGACTATCTTGTGGATCTGGGTCAGGCTGGGGAGAATAAGCCACTCACTGCTGTTGACAGGGTGCATTGAGCTGGGGAGTCAGTTGTTTCAGTAAACTACCCACCTCGGTCTAGCATCTTCCAGGCTGAAGTCATATCATCTGAATACTTTCATGGTCCATGGACCCATTGTGAGTGAGTGTTCYGTGAAAGGAGACAATCCTATGTCTGTATCCCAGTCTTGCGTTGGCTCTTGAGGCTGAGATAGCCATGAGGAATGTCAGAGGATATTCTTCCTGATCTTCACCCCATTATGTTATTGTGGATTATGTATTTATTTTTTCATGTCTGTATGGGTGGCTAATGCTTTAAAATGGGACTGTTTCTTTAAAAGTCTGATGTATTTCTTACATTTGGTGCTAATGAGCTTAGTTTTTGCATGTGTATATGTGTATTTGCAGTCACTTGGCGTATTTGCATTTTACTCAGCTGAAATAACAAGCAGCTACAGTAGTCAATCCTTTGTTCATAATCTGTTTTTATTCCAGTTCAGTGTCTTGCTCGCGTGCCCCAGCACTGGGATTACAGCCCTCAATCCCTTCCTGTGCGGTGCGAATAACAGGGATCTTCTAGCCAGGAGGGCAGGAGACAGCCAGGAGAGGTCTCTGCGAGGAAAAGGAGATCTCTGTATGGAAAATGTGAGAACCAGTGCACTAGTTTAACATCGAAGCCTTGGAACTGCACGAGCAACAGGAAAATTGGAGTAGTGTGAAAAAACTCAAACTTGTTTTTTTCCACTAGAACTTTCAGGAGTGGACAAATTTCTGTAGGTTTTCAGGTTCTATAAAATTCTCTCGCTCTTGTACTCTACATATTTAAAAAAAAAAATCAAGTGAGACTGGCTTAGTTTTGGTTTTGCTTTGTTGTCTAAACTTGTTCTTTGTGTCCTTGTCTGGTATAAGAGAAGAGTGATTTAAGGCGTGTTCTGCCATGAACACTTGCCATGCACTGGCTCATCGCAGGAAGATGACAGCTTTCAGTACTGAGATAAATGGAGCAGACCATTCCTGTTAGGCTGTTGCTTCAGGGCTGTTGCAAACGTAGACAGATACTGTGCACCTAAAGTCATGCTTGCTTCTTTTTTTTTTTTCCTTGCACCCATAGATGTATGGGGTGCAAGGGGGAGGGCAATCTTTCGTAAGGTTCCTCATTGTGGCACTAGGRATAACCCTATAGTATCTTCCCTTCAGATCACTCCTGGCCTGGAATGGCCTAAGTATTTCTTTTGATGACATTTCAGAGCGTTCAATTCAGTTTTGATTTCTGTCCCATGTTCTTTCCACAAAAGCCATAAATCGAAGGAAATGTAAGTACGACACATCCTTATTTATTGATTGCATAAAATATATTATACTCAGCTATAGATACTGCTGTTTTAAACCATGTGACAACTTCTGAAAAAAAGATGAAGAGCTCTAGATGGTTTGAAAATGTATTTAAAGGAATGCTACTCAACCTGTTTATCTATAATCATATTAAAGTAGCATAACCAGGAGCAGCTGATCAGCTTCATGGTGATTAGAATTCACATGCTTAGGATTTTCTACCTTCAGTATTTCATGGAAGGATTTCAAGAAGCAATATGATTTATAACCATAAAAAGAGTGTGAAGATTTATTTTTTAGATCTACCATCATTTCTTCTGTGCAGTTCGGCAGTGCCCCCTTTCACTACAGCTGAGAAGCAGCCCACAGGCACTGAAAAAATGATCCTTTCCTGGCAGGTTGTGACACAGGTCTATATTACAGCTCTAATTCTTGCCACTGTTTTCTGGGGTTTGAAAAGCCCAAAGCGCRCTGGAAGCTGCTGCTCTGCTACGGGTGCAGGTTGGTAAGGGCTTTTCCTTTAAAGAGGGTTCACGCAGCACTGAGTGTCCAACCATTCTTGTCTCCTGAACTCGCTGTTGAAATGGAGAGCTGCAATAACATCTTTGCAAGCAGATTTACACAGATACACCCAGAACAAACATTTCCTGTCATTTTTTATCTTCTTTGTTAGATACAAACACAAATGTCTCCAAGGACAATCAAATGGGAACACTTTGAAATGAACCCAAGAAGTGATCAAGTGCAYTAACTTGCAGGATCCCATTCTATTCTTCTAATTAAACTCAGTTGTATCCTCCGACTTGCATTTTAAATGCTGAATATTTAGTGAGATTCATACTTTTTCCCCCCTCCCCTGGCTCCTTTCAGGCTTTGTACAGCGTGTGAATGGCTCCATTAGGGAAATGTGAAAGCGCTGGACTATGCATTGACTTGCTACTTTGACATTCCAGGGGAAGATGCTACTAAGCTGTAAATTACAGAATTGGACACCATTGATTTGAATTCAGATCAGTTTGGCCAGAAAAGCTAGGTTTAGCTCTTTGACCTGCCCTGACCCCTTTCTGTCCTTTATTTAGTAAGGTACCTGATTTGTTTGCAAATTTTTTCCTGCTCTACTGTTTGCAGAAATCTAAGCATTCAAACTTTGTAGCCCATATCTCACTCTGGTTAGTTAAAAATCTTCTTGTGCCTCATCATAATAAGAGGTTTCTAAAAGGTTTTTTTGCTGCCTTTTTTTTTCCCAGTGCATCAGTTTCAGAAGTGTGGTTGCAAAACATACTGTTGGATTATAAAACCCATGATATTGCTAGATATTGAAGGCAACATTTAATACAGTGGTTAAAAACAATATTTACAGTTACCTGAGATGTGATTGGAAAGCTCGAGGGTTACAAACCTGCATTCYAGAAGGAGGTGTAATACTCTGCTTGAATCATGGTCTGTCCCAGGGCTTTCCTTGCTGCGCCTGAGGCRTGAGCACGTTAGAGGGACGGAGCTAGGGGGGTAAGGGCAGCTCTGATGTGTCTCTGCTGTGCTACAGCCAGCCACTGAGGGGGCAGCARCAGCAGCCCTGGGACGGAGGGAGAGGTGGAAGGAGGCAGTGAGATGAGGAATATCATCCATTTTCTCAAGTGAGATTTGGTTACAGRAAGGGTGGGAACAACTGGCAGGGCATTGCAGTGGTCTGGGGATTTAAGAGACCTGGGTTAGTTCCCTCGATTTTCTCATTATCCATTGAGTGACTTAGAAGAAGCCATTAGGGCATTGCTGAATAACAATAGACGGAGATCCTTCTTTTCCATTTCCAAAGGGATTTATGCTGAGTACGTTAAAGCCTCAGCTGGTACATATGTAGATGCAGATAAACCCTTCAGGCACAGACCCCTGCCCTTTAGACGGGAACTCTCTGGATGCAAAGGGTGTTTCAGACTTGCCCATTTTTTCAAACAGCTTCTGCTGGCCGTTGTTGGAGCCGGGAAGCCAGGTTGGATGACAGGTCCCTGGTGTGACACCGTCCCTGTCCCCAATGTGCCGCTGCACCTGCCCGGCTGCTGGCTCATCTCCTTCCTGGCCACACTTCCTGGTTTTTCTTCAGCTCCTATGGGAGACATCCCCGTCCGCTCCCTTGCTGCAGTGCTCAGCTCCTCAGGAGCGGGAGGCAGACACCAGGCTTTGCCCCYGGGAGCGCTCACCCGCCTGGGGAAGTGCTGGTGAGAAGGGGGGAGCTCGGCGGAGATGGTCTCCTCTGGCTGTCTCTGGACCATACCTGTGGCTGCGGGGGACGGTGGGTAAAGGCCCTTCGCRCCAACCAGCTCCGAGCTCCATGGCTTGCTTATTGAAGCTCATAAAAAGTAGGCAGGGATAATGCAGCAGGATCACTTGTCTAACATGTCTGTTTACTATTCCCTTTCCTTTTGGAGAAGCTAGGGGAAAAGGAAAAATATAGCTTAACTTTYTTCTTATTCAAGTTCTGTGGGGAAGCAGGAGAAACCTTCCTRGTTATCTCTCTTCTCCCCTGTGTACCACTAGGTTATTGCCAAAGTCTGGAAGAGAAGAGACCTTCCCAAGAGCGAATTGTGGTGTTTTTCCTCCTGGCTGTAGATTAGAGGATAGGGGAAAATGTACATTTTCTCTCCCCCAGATCAAGTCATGAATATGATGATACTGTGCTGGTTATTTGGTTGTAGGTCAGCTGCTGCAGTGTCGTAAAAGGCCTGTGAACCAGCCAGGTAAAGCTGATATTAAAGGATTTTATTGGTAGGGAGTGGAGCTGGTACCCAGGCCCTGTGCATCTCCTTCCCTTTCCRCCTCAGTGCGGGGGATGTGCAGGAGAACTCTGAAAGGAGTTGCTGGGACTTTGCAATGAGAAAAAAGCWCCTTTAGCTGACTAAAGTGGCCATGCTAGCTTATGCTGAAGGCTGGGCTAGACATCATTTGGCTCCAGATGTGGGATGGCATGCACTTTTGCTTGCAAGCCTGAGCTGCCCTGGCTCATTGCAGCCACGGATGAGAAGTGTGTCTAGAGAGGAAAGGTAATGCAAGACAGAAGTGAAYTGCCTGGACACTCTGCACAAGCTGTGTACATCTCCAGATGTAGTGTGAAGAAATAATAATTCAAGAGTGGTATTACTGCAACATAGCAACAGCTATGCCTCAGGTTAAAAGAAAAGAGGGAGAGAAGTAGGGTCATATTCAAGGACAGAGGAAGAAATACATTGTGTTCCCTTAATTCATTTTTGCTTTGCTTTGTGGATTTAGAGGCATTTTTACACCTAATTTCTGCACTTTTATATTGATCATGGCCCACAAAATAAGACAAATGACTTGTTTCATTTTGCAGTTTCCAGTCCGGCATTGTTCCCACTGAGAAACAGTGCAGAGGTGCTCTGACAATAGCCTCTGAGCTAAATCCTGATGGGAACCTGCTGCTATTTGAAACATCCAATATCGTTTCAGGGCTCCTGAACTGTGAGGTTTAGCAAACACATCTGGCAATGCAGCTGCAGTAGCTACTTTTTGTTCACCTGAACAACTTGTGCTTTGCATGTTTTAGAGGGAATATGAAGAAATAGTTTGATAAAATGACTCCGTTGGTGTGTTACCTCCCCATTCCCACTGCATGCTTCTCTCTCCAAGAGCTCATGAACTGGGGAAGTTTAAGCAGTTTGCATGCGTTAGATGCTGATGGCTGCTGCTGCTTGCAATCATGTGAATGCTGTTGGCACTTAAGGCAATGGTTCCTCCTTCCAGAGTTTAGATTAAAAGTGAAAGCATATCCCGGCATACTCTCATGTACTTTGCTGTTTTAAAAGACAGAAATTTAGAAATCGCTCCTCTAAGCTGGCTGTTAGAGATTTGAATGACAGCAGTGATATAAAGGAAGTGTCTCTTTCTGTGCTCTTTATTGCTTTCTGAATGTTGTGGGCTCTGATTTAGCAGTGACTTCAAAGTAAATTTAAGCAACTAAACATTGCATTTGCTCATTACACTTGCAGATGACAACAAGCTGGAGGGCTGGCAAGCACCCTGGAGGACRGAACTAGAATTCAGAATGATCTGCACAAACCAGAGAAGTGACATGAAAAAAGCATACATGCAAAGTTGATTTACAGTAATCAACACTGCAAACACAGCATGGGGGAGAAATCCAGCAGTTCTGCATGAAAGGATTTGGAGGGGATGGAGGGGATGGATCTCAAACCAAACACAAGACAGCAATGTCATACTGTTGTGGAAAAAAAGGAGTTTTCATACTAGGATGTATAAACTGGAGTGTCATTTTCAAGGCATGTTTAGTAAAACTCCTCTGCTTGACCTGTTTAGGTGAGGTGGGTGCCATGCACCATCTGGGGCACTGTGCTTCCAAAATGATATGGACCTGCTGGCTAGAGGTTCAGAGGGTGACGTGACAGTGGTTTTCAAATATATAAAATGTAGCAGCAACACGGAGAGATAAATTGTCTTCTGTAGCTGTGGGAGACATGAAGTAGTGAGCTTCGTTACAGTGAGGGTTAGAAGAAAGGAAGGTCTTTCCAAAGTGAACTGAACACAGGCAATGTGGAATCTCTTAACATGGCAGATTACTAGGACTAGAGATGTCAGGAGAGACTTAGGTGCAGCTCTTCTTGCCTTTTGGTAGGGGGATGAACTAGATGACCCTTTCATGCCCCTTCCAAGCCTTTTTTTCCTCTGATTTGGGAACTGAAGGACAATAACTTTCTAGCTGAGCAGACCAAAGAGTATGTTGTGTATGGGCTATTTCCATGGAGACTTGAGTGAGTGGGAAGGAAATGAATCCTCTTCCAGGGCCTCTTGATGGGGAACGTGATCCCTTCAGGTAGACCAATAATCTGTGCATTTCATTCTCCCCACTCCAGAAGAAGAACTCGTAGGGACAAGCAGCATTAGGCAAAAAATTTTTGCTCATGGCTGCAAAACAGTGCAAAGATCTCCATCCAGATATATTTCCTACCCTGTGACAACACATGAAGACATCATGTGGGCTGTGCTAGCAGGGCACTGGCCAGGAGAGAGGAGCTGGTTTTGCTCTTGAAGCATTCAGCTGGGGTAACAGTGCGCAAAGGGAATTCACTTTCATTAAGGTAGCAAGTTCAGCTGGAAGTACAAGATCTGCAGAGGCTGCTATTATCTGTGGAATTGTGATTCCTCCTGCAAGCACAGTCTGAGATGAGAATGATGTAAATGCAGCACCCAAAACAGCAAACTCCCATTAATTTATTTTTAAAACCCTTCTTGTTAAGTCTAGTATCTGTACTGTCTAAGCAGCTCTGAGCATTTCTCCCTCCTTTCATGCAACAAACAACCTTTTTAAGCATGGAGAAAATTGGAATTGGGTGAGAGTTTATTTTAACAAACAAAATTACTATTTATTTATTTAGAAAATGCAGCTATTTGGGCTTTGCACAGTAGGGAATAAGGCAGTAAATGCACTCATTTCTCTCTCGCTTCTATTTCCAGAAAAATAAAAGACCAGATGATTTGGGATTTATTTTGGCAGATTTGACACCTGGGCTGACTTACTAGGATTGAAGGAGCAAAATCAAATTGGAAAGTTCAGTCTCAAGCAAAAAAGAAATGTCTAAGAAAAGAAAAAGATGCTAATAGTTCCAACATGATGCCATTACAGTGTGTATAGGCTTAAGCACAGTCCAAGGAGCTTTAAAGCCCTAAACTACTAATTCAAACATGTTTGTATGAAGTGGATAATGTGCCTTAACCATAAATAAAATGGATGAGGGAAGAGTCCTGGTGTTTTTTTAGGGCCAAACTTGCTTTTATTGAAGCTCCTCAAAGTTTTGCCACTAGCTTCAGTAAGGTCAGATGTCATCCTTTGGAAGTGATCCTTCATATGACTAGAAATAGACAGAGGTTTTGTAAGGGTGGATGGAATTTTTATCCACTTTCTGTGAATTTTCCAGGTTAGCTTTGGGAGTTAAGTTATGCAAATAAATTAAAAGAAATGGGAAAAAACAATGCATGTGTGTGCCTGCATGTGGTTTTAAAAAAACATGTTGAATATATTAACACTGGATGAGAGTGAAGGGAATTCATAAAACGTTTTACATTCTAATAATTCCTGAGCTACRCAACAGATGTAAAAGTAAACCAAGTGGCACTGGTAGGAAAAGCTCTTTGCAGAGTTCAGTGGACATCTGGCTGTAGTTAAGGCATACTTTTTTTAATACATGATGAATACCCTTTTAAAATATGCAGTCCTCCAGGTTCTGAATGGGAAGGGCCTACATTAGTCAAGGGATCTATGAACAAAGATGTGTGCTGTTGGGAAAAGCGTTCAATAACCTGCATGTTATGAACATTCCTATTGTTTTGGCCCTGGATCTAAGAAATCACAGTGATTAGCTCATCAGGATTCAGAAAKAATCAAAAGAGGGAAAAAAAGGAGAGAGAGGGATCCAGAAGCTCGGGCAATCTCTTCCCTTGATGGCTGTCTACTGCCATGRTGTTAGCTGAATGAGGCTGGTGGCACAACTTGTGACCTCAGTCCAGTTCCCGTTGGAGCATCACAGTACTGCTGCTAATATAGACGTTGCTTCGTTTCTAGGCTCCATGTGGAGGCCAGTGCAGAGAGCTACAGTTTTTGGGCAGGGCAGACCCGCTGGGTAGAGGGRAGAGGCATGTTGGCAGGATGGAGTGACCTAGCTTGTATTATTGCAGCCCTCGCTGTATCTGTCCTGAGGGCCATTCACTAGCAGTAAACAGAATCAGGGTGAACCAAATCCTTTCACCCCACCGAAGTCAGTTGCCATAAATCCTTAGCTTCAGACATGGAGAGCGGATATCTTTCTCGGTTCACAGACAGGGAGGCTGAGCCTAACCCTGATGTCTCCCTCTCAAGCAGGGCAGTGTTCCCTCATCACGGGCTTTACTGTATGTGTGCAGGGAGTGTCATAAGGCTGATCTCTTCCTGCTTGTTTTCTACTGCTCCCCCAGCCACAGCTCCCTGCCCATGTTGGATGAATGGGTGCTGCTCTGGGGCAAGCTGGCCACATCCTTCCATGGGCAGGTAGATGCCAAGGAAATGCCTGGGGAATAAAACAAGCATCTGGTCTTTGATCATATGGGTTAGAAGCATTAACTAGTCGTTTTAAGTTCCTCAGCTTCTGGGCACCCACTGGCAACTCCTCAGCAGGGTTTTTGAAAGCTAGGAATCTCATTTACTTATTTTTAAGGAGTRGAATAACTTTAGAGAAAAAGCAAGTGAGCAAGACTTTGTACCTTGTGGCTGTTTTAAGGCTAATACAAGCTCTTCACATAAAAATGTTCAGCTGATTCATGGAACAGGAGCTGGGCGCTCCCAGGGTGTTTTCATTCCATTGGCTCTACTTCATTCTTTCTGTGGTTTTGCTCTGTTTTTCGTATATCTTTTTCTCCCTTTCTCCCATTTGCAGCTGAACTTTGCCCTTAGAAAAGCCATAAATTCTTTGCATCGCAGGTTTTTTGCAAAGGGCATGGCTGTGACATCTGAAATTTAAGTTAGTGGACCAGATACTGGTGATGTGAGAGTTTCTTCTTTAATAAAAGTTCAAATGCAACTTTTCTCTTTGCTCTAAATAACTGTGGGACACATGCTGTTTACTCCTGCTGGAAGCAACATTTCTAGTGACCTCTCCTTAGGAAAAGCTCAAAGCCAGGATATACTGCTATATATAAGAGTATATACTCTTCCTCCTATCCCATTGTCAGTCATTACAGCAGTTAGTGACATGTCTCTTCTTGAAATCCTGACATCCTTTGTCTTCTGCAGCTATTCCTTTCTACTYCTACTTTTCTCATCACATTTTCCTTTTTTTGGCTGGAGGACCTTCTTGGTGGAAGATCTTCTGTCATTTGTCCCCTTCTCTTCTCCTTCTTTTCCTTTAATCTTTGAGAGATCTTAACCATAACTACAAATACAGCTACTATCTCTATGTATATATCCTAGAGTTATATTTCTTCACACCCAGATGTCTCCTTTTCTCTCCAGACTACAATCTTAGCTTAATTCAGATACAATCTTATGATGTGTAGCTATTAGCTCGATCTGTGTGTACCTGGGATGGAGAACTTGACCTTTCATTCCCCCATGTCTCTTCTGGACCACTGTAGGCACCAACAACCTTCTAGTGCTTAACCCATAACCTAGGTCTCTCTAAAGATTGCAGCCAGTACCTTTGCTTGTCAGTTGGCGTTTTGCGTGACATCTCTAATGTATGGCCTTTCTTKGTATCTACCCAGCTAAAGTTTCATCTAGGCTTTTGTTATTCTGTATCTCAATTACTTTTCTCTGGCTTAACATGAAGCAATTCTGCCTTGTTAGTAGCCTCTCCTACTGCTGCTTTTCTTTCTGTCCTCTTTTGTAGTGAATCAAACCTAAACTCTTTGTGCTGTAAGAGCCACGCACAGGCAATCCTAGCTGCATGGCTTCTTTTAGCTATCGTCAAGTTGTTGACTCCCACTTCAAAGCAGCCTGCAACATGACCCTCCATCATTCTCCTGTTACATTTTCTGTTTTCTCTCCTGATTCCTCCCCACATTGGAAAGAACTTCCTTCAAATATCGCCAAATCTACTACAGTATCAACTTTTCAGAAACAACTATCTTACCAAGTTAGGCTACCAATACATCAAAATCATCACTTGTCTTGCGGCAACATATTTGTGCTGCCCTGCTTGCCTGTAGCAGTTGGCACTTCTTAGGCTTTATAAGCTATTTAGGGCAGGTATTTGGTCTGTTAATACCACCTATAGGACAACGGCTCTGGGACTCAGCAGGTGAGACATTCTGGGGTGCTATTCTTACTCCAAAAAAAAGGAAGTTTGCAGAGTATTTGGTAGGCCCCATCTACTTACCTCTGAGCCCTGGCCTTTCAGAGTCTTTCTTTAACCTTTTGTCCAAGATGGAAACAATGAATTAATTCCTTTCTTATTTTTAGGGAAAATGCTGTAAAACTGTAGTCTCTGATCTCCCTAAAGAACCGTGCTGGCAGGAGCATGCTCAGCGTGTGCTTCTTAGCTCTTCCTGCAACGCTGAAACTAAACATCCATGTTTGGCTGTAGTTCTTCTGCAGTCTGGAAAACTTCCCTTTGGTGCAGTAAAACAGAAAACCCATTGCATGCTTCAGCTGCAGACCAAGAAATTGAACTTGTGAACTTTGCGTGGAAGAGGTGTTGGAAAGCTGAAATGTCTTAGTGTTCACAGTAAAATGTGTATGGAAAGTGAGCTATTGAGGGAATTGAGATCATATTGAACTTACTATTTACATGGATTTACAACATGTTAGATTCATAGGATTGGTATGTATTCGCAGAATTTATGAATGAATGTAATAGGACTGAAGCACAACCTCCCTGAAGATGGAATATCAGTTTAAGCCATTTACACCCTTTGGTGTAGTGCCATTCCTAAACATCTCCTTACACCTTTCTGAACCATGTTATCTTCAGTCTCTCTTTGACACACAGAGTATTTCAGCCAGTGCAGCTACATCAGGTCAAGGGGAGAGGGAAACAGGACACACAGTGTGATAACAGTGTTGACAGACACCTCAGCTGGGGTTCCTCTGCGGTGGAGACACTACAGCAGAGGTAGTTCTCTAGCCTTCCCTTATAATCACTGGGAATAGATAAGCACCTATAGGGTACAACTAACCAAGCTAATAGGGAAATCTGCCTGAAGATGAGATACAGGAGTATTGCCTCTGTTAGACTCTTTTTCAGTTGTGGGAAATGGTATCGCTCTTCCAAAACCTTAGCTTTGCTTAGATACCTGTGCCCTTTTAGGAGCTCTCTGGTGACACAGGAGTCTTAACCCTGATGAAGCATCTTGTGTGTGGAGAGATGTGAGACATTAATGCAGGCTGAGCCTTAGCCAGTAGACAAGAAGAATATGGGGAAAGACTCTCCCTCTTACGAAGAGTGTCTTTGATTAAATAATGCTTTACACAAATTATACAGGACAGGAAGAGTTTAGGGGKTTTTTTTTGAGGTTGCCTAAGAAGAGTCACCACATAGCAATGCACAGGTTGACCACATTGTTTACTTTAGAGGTATGTAATTGATAAAAGTAATGTCTTTAGGGATTCGGATATCTAGTTTCTGAGGATTTAAGTGTGCCATGCTTGGAACATTAACTGTCTTACAAAATTTGCTTACATTGTTGGGTCTTAATGTCTTTATTTCTATTACCTTCTAATATAAATAGATAGATGATTTATAGCATCATGATTTAAGCTGTCTGGACAGGGTCCTGGGCAACCTGCTCTAGGTGAACCTGCTTGTGCTTGAGCAAGCGGTTTGGACTAGATCTCTAAAGGTCCCTTCCAACCTCAACCATTCTGTGATTTGTAGTGTTATAACTAGGTAGATCTTGTCAGCAAAAACATATATAGCAATGTTCTGTGGAAATAGGCCCATTCCAGGTAAATGCCATGGAATTACTTTCCAGGCACATAATCATGTCTCCATTAAAGAAACACAAGCTGTTTCTAGCCCCAGAGTTTCCCCCTGCGAATCTTCCCCTAATAACACCAGTGGTGTAATTCTGTTCTTAGGATCTGAGCATGGAAAGTCATTGGCATTACACCATTATTTTTTGAAGCCTTTTTCCTTCTGAATGTTCCTAGGAAAAGCTTGATTAAAATATTGGGGAGCAGTTAAGGCTGGTTTACTGCTGCTGCCATTAGGTGAGTAACATAAAAAGGAAAAATCTAATACAGTGTCATTTTTAACTCTCTATTTTGCCTTTCCTGGTTCACCTGATTAATTCTGAGGGCAACTGTTGCATATTAGGTAGCTAATGATCAAGTAAATTATGCTGATTATGTACCTCCTGTGGCTAGTAATGCAGTCCAGTTATGTGAAACAAGGCAGAAATTGGAGCGAGTCTTGCTCGGTGATTCTTGTTTTTACAAAGAACAACATGTTCTCTTTTCCCCTCTACTGTGCCCATCCGTAGTGTCTGTTCAATAGATATAGTTCCTCTGAGGAAACATTCCTTGGCTGTCTGTTATGTTATAGCACGGTTTTTGCTGCTTAGCCACCTCTTTCCCCAGCAGTCTCAGCTATTGCCAAAGCTGGCAGTGTGAACTTCTCTAATTTGCACCACATGCTCAGCTGGGTGTTATGCAGCCTGTTAGGAGTAGCAGTGATCTTCTGTACAGACATTTCAATGGAGCAGTACGCAGTAAATCAGTGTCCTATGGCGAGGGGGTTTTCTGTGTGTCACTCACAATAAGACTTCAGCCAAAGATCCTCTGTGTTTTACCTCTGAGAAGCATGTCACCCTTGAAAAAAACTACTTGCACAGAAGTATTACTCTAACATAACAATATTTTGGAGCTGACTTACTGACTAGGCTGCTGGCATGCTGCAAGTACTGCGAGGCTTGTGCTGAGGACACAGCTCATCACGCTAATCAGTATTGCTTCTTTGATTTCTTCTGCCTCTCTTTACCAGTTGGCTCTTTGGGACAGAGCCTGTCTCTTCTTGTTGGTTCTTTTTGATCTTTTTCAACAGTGTGTTTTGGACCCTGGGGCTGTGGTGCATCACAGGAGCTATTCTAATACAGTTATTTTTGAGTGTTTGTTCATAGCCCAGAGCAAAACTTTAGTATTTATTGAGAAGGAATATACTCCCATTCTTTCATTCTATCCACAACTGACAATCCTCTTCTAACACCTGGAATGCATCATGCATATTTTTCTGTGCTGCTTTTAAGGGCTRCTTGTAAGTGTAGTTTTGTATATAAAATATGGCAAAGCTGTTTTTATAAAGGACTACATCACACCATCGATTCTTTTCAGAAGCAGAAATTATGTTGATTAATTGCTTAAAACAAGCAAAATGTTCAGACTGCTTTAGACCACAGTGTTTCCTTATTTTCAAAGTAGATTTAAATAATCTGCTTTGATCATTAAAACAAAGGGAGAGATAAAGGGAGTGCTGGTGGACACCAAGTTAACCATGAGGCAGCAATGTGCCCTTGTGGCCAAGAAGGCCARTGGTATCCTGGGGTGCATCAGGAAGAGTGTTGCCAGCAGGTCGAGGGAGGTGATCCTCCCCCTCTCCTCAGCCCTGGTGAGGCCACACCTGGAGTACTGCGTCCAGTTCTGGGCT
>NW_020451061.1:288916-352586 GCF_003343035.1 Apteryx rowi | reverse complement strand
GATCTCCAGAGGTCCCTTCCAACCTCAGCGATTCTGTGATTCTGTGATAAGTTAAAAGGTACAAAAGAAAGCTGAGGGCTCTCATTCTCTAAAGACTTACGTGTACACATAACATTACATCTCAAATTAAAGAAAAGCATGACAAAAAATCAGAAGTCCTTCATTTCTGCTGTTTGAAAAAGAATGAAGTTGGAGGAGGAAACACGTAAAGGAGTTTTCCATAGGAGAGAGACAAAATTGCCACAAAGGAGAAGACTCAAGTGCAATGATGAAGACAATGGAAGAAGTCTTTCCGGCCACTTAGAAAAGAAAAACAAAGAATCCAGATTAAAAATGGAGAAACAGCAGTAGAGAGACCCTAAGGTTACCTGGGTACCCAGGTCCCAAGGACTGTCAGACTCATCTGATTATACCCTTGCAAAAACTTTCCCCATAACTTTCCTGCTCTTAATGCTACAGTGCTCAACAAGCTTTAAATCAGAATATGTGTGTCCTGCATATATGTAATGCCCAGCATGGGAGGGCCCCAATCTTTRTTGGAGGCTCTGGGTGCTACCAGCATCCAAGCTGGAAATACACTACTTCAGCCAAGGAGTCTGGGACAGAGGAGGGAACTGAATCCAGATCTCGCAAGTCCCCGTCTGATTAATTACCTATGTCTTTTCTTCCCGTTGTGTAGCTAGTTGGGAGCGTGCAGCTCTAATCTCAGTTGGAATTTGTTTTTTTCCCCACAAATTTARTATTATAGGACATACTACAGAGGTAACACCTCAGGAACAGAACTGTTTTGTGCAAGGAAGGGCCGCGAGTGACAGCCTTTAGGGAAAGCCCTTCTGAGCTCCCTCCCACGTGTGACAAAAGGAATCGGATGTTGTACATCCCAGGGCTCCCTTGGAGGTGGCAGCTCAGTATTACAACCATCTGCGAAGTTCCCTTTCCCTCCTCACCTGGAGAGTTTCTCCTCCTGGAGTTGGCTCTGGTTTCAAGGAAGAGCGTGACRAGCGGTGAAATGGTGAAAAGGGCCGTTCACATTGCTGTTTGTCCCCCAGGTGCAGGCATGTCCAAATGAACTCCCTGCTTTGAGCGGAAAACTTCCTTTCTTTTTTTTTTAACCAGCATTAGGGAATTCCTCACCAGCTTGTCCTTGCAGTAGCCAGGCCAACAATGGCAGGAATGTGGAAAGCAACTAAGCAATTATATTCACAGTGGTGGTTAACAGCATCCCTTCRTCTGAAACAAATCAGTTACAGTCCAGTGAAACCTGCTCTACCTAGTGCGTGTACATAATAGAGCCCTTGTGCATATTTAGAGCGTGCCGGATCACTTAAACAGGAATGATGAGAGGGAGGAGGAGAGAAATGTTATGTTTTATTAACAAGAGACGCAGAAACCTGGATATCATCCTATTTACTCCTTTCCACCCGGAGTAATCTGCCATTGTATTTAAAAAGGTATTTCTCAAGGTGCTGCAAAATATTTTAGGTATGAAGTCCAAGAGTATAACTTAGTATTAGCTATGAATGAGAGCTAGGAGCTATTGCCAAGGTTGGAAAAGTCAGCTAACAGACTTAACATTAYGGGAGTTACTGTGGCCTTGATTGCCTCTGAAAATCTCTTGTATTGTTTATACTGCTGGTGTTTAACCTGGAACCTAGGAGTCTGTGAATCACTTCTAGGTGGATCTGTGAAGGATGGTTAAGCTCATGTAAGCTGAGCAGCAAACCATGTATGTGACATTTCTGTAACCATCTGCATCTCACTGGAAAATTTTCAGAGATCTGCAAATCAAACAAGATTAGAAACCAGTGACTGTAGGGATACATCTGATTATGAATGCAACACATCATTATCATAGCTTCGTGAAGTCAGCCAAGATGTGCAAGTGGCMACTGGGAAAGCCTGCCCTAAGGTGCAGTCCCAACAGTGCGTGCCCCAGTGGACATCAAGAACAGAATTTAATCCTTAATAGTCCATCAGCTAAAGAATCAGCTCCTGCTCATAAAAATGAAAGGCTTTCATGGTCCTAGACTGTACACTGTAGAAACTTCTTGTTTATGGACCTTTTGCTTTCTTTTTGTTGAAATAAGTGGGGAGACACTTTTTTCTTCAATGTTTTCATTGTCCTAGCAACTGTTAGCAGGTTTGGGAAAACTGTGGAGCTGRTTTTGGCAATCTTCATCCAGCAGTCACATAGTTAATACCATTAATGCCTGCCTTCGATGCTGTTGGTGTTTGAATTCCTCTATAGTCTGTGCAATTCTCTTTAAAATAAAAACAAGCTGGTTCAGAGTGAATTGAACAACACAGTCATAATGGATGTGCAGCATGAACTACAGTAGCAAGTTTTCATGGATTAATGGCCAAATTGTTGTCTCATAGAAGTCTGATGGYGAAATTCCCATAGGCTACAATAGGGACAGGATTTGACCCTTGGAAAAGGTTCCATTTGAAGCATCAACTGTTTGAGTGTCTCCCAAAAGGCAATTATTGAGCCAGAGGCACCATAATAAGTGAGCTCAAATTTATGTCAGGGCAAGGAAATGGCAGTTGGGAGGTCAATAAATGCTTGTCATGTAATTTCTATGGTGCCTTCATTACAGACCTCAGCACCAGCCTGTGTACAGTACTGACAACAAGTCCGAGATGAGAAAGAGCCTGAAAGAATTGCATTGTAACCGATGAAAAGAAGCTGTTTTCATCAGCCACCTCTCCAAGTAACTTGGCAAAGTGGAAGCAGAAAGGTTTCTTCTAGTGACTGACCTGCAGTGCATTTCTCTGCTTTCAGTGCCATCAATAGGCACCACCTGGCTCTGCTCCAGGCTCCAACAAAGCTCCAAGTAATCAAATACTTGGGGACAAAACCACGCTAACAGAATTTGTCTGTCTCCACGGTTACAGTTTATTACCTGCACGTTATTGTTTCCTGTTCCTGTAAACCAAAAAAATAATCAACAGCAAATACACATTTACATGGCTCCATGTGAAAGGGGTGCTATATATTTGCTTTCAATTTTTTTTTTTTTCATGCTTAAATAGGTGGAACCAGCTGGTAGAGCCTTTCCCAGAATGCCATTTTACCTCAAGTGCTTCTCCTAGGGGCACTAACTCCCTAATTAGTGATTCTGGACTCTCTCATCAACAAAACAATAAATGCCAAGCACATGCACATCCTCCTAATATGCTGGCATGCTTTAAGCCTTGGAGGTKGTAGAGGAGGTCTCAAATTTGGAAGGTGAGGAACTCGGTGTGCCTGGCAAACTGCACATCTGCAAAGCTCACCTAGCCCATGCTGAGTGAGATGAAGCCACCTTGTAGTGAGAGCAACCAACTGATCACGACCCAGTGGTGCACAAACAGCTTGCAGCTGGAGCAAATTATCTGGAGGGAAACGCTGGCTCTCTGAGGTGGGATGGGCTGGCCTAAATTAAGAAGCAGGAAGCCCTAATTTTGGATGTGTTCTTTGTTTTCTTAACAGTTCTTTCTCCTTGGCTGGCAATCCTTATGTATGTGTTTGTCTGTAAGCGAGTTCCTGTTATCAGGAGGAAGCCCCACAGCTTTGCTTGTACTTCAGCAGTCATATAATTTGCCTAGARTCATTTGTACACATTCTTCTTTTTTCCATTTCCAGATGCCTTTAATCTGATTTTATATTAGGGGTATTTGGCAAGAAATTAGAACTCCCTTTGAAAACAGTTTTAATTAATTATTATTATTTTTTTTTTTTTTTGTGGAGCCAGGCCCCCTTAGAATAATCTTATTTTATTCAGAAGTGCAAATGTATATAATAACTAAACTATTAACAGCCACTAGAGAATCTGTAGTTTCTGGTAACCTTTCTGATCAGAGTTGTGAAGGTATTAAGGCACTGCTAGTTTAAATCCATGGAATCTGAACACAATGCAAATTAGACACCCATCCTATTAATAATTTCTTGATAATTACACTAGATATCTTTCTGCATCTACAGTTATCTATATAGCTCTGGAAATACAAAAGCTGAAAGTAATATGTATTTCTTCGAAACAGTACCTGATACTGAAATTTGACTCTGTAGATTCTATGTGTTTTAAAAAGCATCAGTTTTGCTTCCAATGAGGAGAGCTTAATGATGTAACAACATTTATTTTGTTGTGGAAGTTATGTTTATTTTAAAAACTTAATTCTATAATATAATTATGCCTGCTATGTCTTCCCATCACTTCAACTTTCACTTAAAGGAGGAGTCATTATTTTTAAATAATAATGAAATGTTCATTATTATTATTTGCATTTAATTTTTTGTCTAACAAACAAATCCTATCATATCTGATCTGTTTTGGAATCAACAGGAGTTTTGCCATTTAATTCACTGGAGCCATGGTTTTACCATTGGAATCCAATTTATCTTAAGCTGGAAGGAAGAGCTAGACTGATTGCTAAGCCAAACCCTCTGGCCAAGGAACAAAGAAAGCTTAGTCCACTTTGCTTTTCCTTTCAGTACATGCATGGTGTGGTTTTGCATGGCTTGCATGCCAAGTTCATAATTTTCACCCTAGCCCATTGCTAAACAAAAGCCTGCATCAAGCTCAAAATGAAACTGCCAGTCTTGGGAGGAAGGGATAGTTTTTGGATAAACTTATAGAGATGACCTTAAAGTTTTCATGTTGGAAATTTATTCTAGCAGAAGATTTAGCTCATCCCTTTGGACTGTAGACCCTCCTATTTGCTCATCTTTAGGCTTTATATCACTGACCGTCATCCCAGGACTCAGCCACTGAGACACTGCCCTTCTTCCTTCGGGGAGTCCCGACTCTACTTGCRGACAGGCTCTCTTTCATTGTGCTCTGTGTTTTGGAAGGGTTGAGCTGACAGAACTTTAGGAGTAAAAGGTTGTTTTGAATTGTGATGGGTAGAGTGGAAAAGCATTGCTGCAGAGAAGGCTTTTGGTCATTTCCAGAAGGTCCATTGATTTTCTCCTGAAAGTTTCTTTCAGAGCTAGATGTCCTTGACAGCTTGTACCTGGCTTGCGCACTCTTTGCTCTGGGATGTGGTAGCCATCCTCTATCAGAAGACCGGTTACTGCAGTGGTTCAGAGATCAAAATATCTATCAGTCTATGTAGCTAAGGGCTCAATCCACTGATTTCTTTAAAAAAGTGAAACCCAGAATTTAACATTGCATCAGAAACTGTATGTAAACCAGTGGACAAACTTGAACACAAGGCTGATGGACTCACAACAGCCTCCATCCCAGGAAAGTAGATGGGCACACTGTGCCAACTGGAGCTTTTTTTGTGATCTTCAGATCTGTGCTGTGTCCTGTGAATTGCGTAACACAGCCTAGGGCAGCAAATGCATGGGAACTGTCACTGGGTATACGTCTGAAGGATTGCTGTGTGTTTATTACTGGCATTATTAGCACACAGAAAGTTTTCATGGAAATAATCAAGTTACAATAACCATGGAAATAACCAAATTGTTGTGGAAAGTTTCATTTACTTTGTGACAAAGTTGTAGTAAAGTTCATCTTGCAGATTTGGCACGAATAATATTTGTTTCGTTTGGTTCTGACATGCACGCACCTAATACTTCCCTTCAGGAAATCATCAGAGGAAGTCTGATGACAGTATGTGATTGCTGCACGCCATACAAAATGTTCACTGGTCTTGGAAGCTCCAAGTGTTAGGTCTGGAACCGATACATCGTTAAAACAGTAACTTTGACAAAATAATCTGACACTAATTATCAGCTCTGCCACTGGACTTCTTTGCATTTTCTGTGAAAGAAGATCAAAAGTGAAAGATGCATGGGACTGAATGAGCAAGCTATATAGCTTTCTTAGAGCAAAATAATAGACATTGCTTTAGGAATGAAATTCCAAGTGAATCTGTGAGTGCCGGCGCCTAGGAGACTTTATTTGAATCCCCTTGGTCCTGAAGAAACGGTATCTGCTCTCAAGGCAGAGTATGGCACAGCCRTGGAGTTTGGATTATCCTAATGGCTTCTTCCTGCCCATTTCATGGTATTATAGATCTATACAGTTTAGAAACCATTAACTTACTCATTTTTGCTTTACCCATCCATTCTGCTTTCTTCCTCACATGGTTTTTGACAAAAAGGTCTGGGGAGTCTGTCAAGCTGGTTTCCTAACCAGTTTGCTGGCCACACTCAGCACTTGGTTAATATGATATTTCTGTYGTCATTACAGCCTTTCAGAGCTGCCGGATTTGGCCCTGTGTGTAAGACACAATGGTATTAAAAACTGCAAGAGACCTTAAGTTCAGGTACTTACCTTGCTGCTCTGATCAGTGCTTCCCATCAGAAAACATTTTCCTCAATCAGTCTCCCGTGCTGTCAGCTCCCAAACCAATCTGTTCAGCTCAGTGAAGGGAAAGCCCACTGCCTCACAAATCCTTAATCTTGTACTGGAGTCCTCCTGGATCCYGAGGGAGTGGACTAGCACCCTGGTGTAGGGATTACCATTTCCTCGGGTGCACATCATCTGGGCTTTATCAGCTACTCTGAATTTCTCTTAGGCAAGTTTTCAGACACAAGAATAGAGCATYACTGAGATATTACTGAAACGATTGTAGTGGCTTGAAGGCACAAGCAAAAAACTATGCCATTCTTTTTAAATTGCTGGTTTAAATTTTCTCTTCCAACCAACTAAAAAAGCTGTCAGGTTGCTTACACGGGATCCTGTTTCTAGAAATCCCAGACCTTTGCCCAGKGCATGGTTTTCATTGAAGGGGTTGTCCCTGCAGTTGTACGAGCATCCTTAAATAGCTGCTTTCTCCCCAGGGTGCCATACAGCTCCAGGCCTTCCTGTAAGAAGATCTGTAGTTTATCAAGATCAGTGTTGGACGAGTATGTCAAAACCACTGAACTCTTCTCCTTGGCTGAGAAAGGGTGCTGTCATGTAGCAGGAAGGCAGAAACATGGCCAGAAAGTAAATGACATTGGTTAAAGACTGACCTGGTAAGGTTGGTACTTCTTACAAACCAATGGAACAGGAGGCAAAGCTTTTCTATACACACCAGAGACATGCCATATATATACTCTGACAACCATGCTTTAGTTAAATATGTAAAAGATGATAAAGCAGAGTGTTCATTTCTAACTTTTGTTCAATATGAGACCTAATGGTAACCAAACAAATTCAGGAGTGAGTGCTCCTTCACCCAGATGTTACGGATATTGTGATAACTACTTATATTTGAGCTTYAGCCCCAAGGATAAAGGCTGTTGTGTCTAGTAATACATCAAACAGTTATTGGGAACTGACAGAATCATATTAATGCCAAAGTGTAGCATTGTTTTTGTTTTCCCCAGGATATACAATTAGCTTTTCAGTTCTGAATATCCAGGGCCTAATTCTTCAATGCCTTCAATTATTTCAAATACTAATCATGTTCAAAGTTATTTTAAATTTGCTTTACTTTGTTGACACTGCATGACTTTGGTGCAAGGCAGAGGAGACCAAATCCAAAACCATGGATTGAAGTCTGGGTTTTAGGGGTCTGTTCCCAAGGGTGTACTCAGCATCAGCAGCTGTTTTTGAAGGAATCAAAGSTGGTGGTCATGCTGCCATCCTACATACAACTCTTTCACAGCAGGTCGTAAGTGAAAATCTCTTCAATGTTCCCAGTCTTTCCAGACCCTAGTGGATATCTGCCTGCAGTGCTCCCTGCGCTGTATCATGCTCTTTGAGCAAGGCAGATCTTATTCGGTTGAAACCCAGCTCTGAGTGGTGAGTTTTCAGGTTGGATGAATCAGCTGGTGTCTCCCAACAGACACAAGGTGAGTGAGGGAAATTAATGCTTTGGTCATTGCCTTTTTGTGATCATTCAGCTAGCAGTTCAATTACTTTGGGATAAGAGTGTATATTCAAGGAGTCAGGACTATGTTTGTTACCCTTACTGCAGTCACACTTCAKCTTTGCATCAGTCAGCCTAATTGTTTCGGTTACAGAAGAATAGATACTCTGCTGGAGGAAGGAAGCTGCTGCGTTGGCCTCGGCCAATATTCGTCCGAGCTAGGAGAGGCTGGAGTAATTGTGCTGAAGTGGACGGGCAGGAGCCTTGCCAAGAACAATATTGTTTGCATTTTAAGTTATAGTATCTAATGGAATCAAGAACTGAAACTTTTTTTTTCTAAACTCATTTGAAGGTTTGCCAAAGGGACGATTTACTGCTTCCTAGTCGTAATGAGCAGTTCTGCTGTCTTGACCAACACGTGGTCACACATGTTGCAAATTGACATAAATATTTTATAATATCTTGCTACAGTTCCTGTTTCATAGAAATGTTTGTCAAACAGCTCATGGAATCAAAAGGCTTTTAATCTTCAGTTTCATCTCAAAGTAATTGTATTTTTTTCCCCATTCTGAACTTAGAAAACTTATTATTTCATACTCTCCTTGATTAAAAACAGTTGGAAGAGGAATATGGGAGTTTACATTTTTTACTTTTTTGGAAAAATCTCAGGAACTTTATTAGTTATTTGATTTATAGTCTAGTGTAAATATCTTTCTAGTGCTACGGGTGCTTTTGAAACTGGAAATGGTTAAGCTCAGTCTCAAAAAAGTGATAAAAGTTAAAGCACTTGCATGAAATTAATGGTATTTTTCTCACCTGGAATTTTGGACATAGTTCTGCTCACACCATATGGAAAAAATAGAGCTAAAATTTTGAAAAGCAAAGAAAGTGGGAAATAAAAGTTTCAAGGTTTTGAAACTATATCATTGGAAGAATATTTAGAGGTCCTGGGGGGGAAGTTTRATAGAAAGGATGTATCATTTTGTACTTGTATTGTGTTATTGTACAAATTGCTGTCCAGATGCTCTGGTATCAGGGCCAAACATGCTGAGTGCTGTGCATTCGACTGCATATTATTTAGAGACACATTTAATTTGGTTGACAATGTACCAAGATAGCAGGGAGAGTGCATGCAAAGGTGATGAGAGCTGTAGACACAAAAGGTCAGATCACACTTACGGGAGTATTTCATGCATTTTCCTTTTTCCTCTCTGTATTAGAAAAGAAGAAAAAGTTCCAAGTAATATATTCAAGCAAGGACCAGGATGAGGGGCCAGGTCAGAGGGTAGTCATGGTAGGCTAGCTACTCTCCATAGTGATGCCAAAAGTCGTTTGGACAGTTGGATAACTGATCTCAGCATTTAAGCAAAACATGTTCTTGGCAAAACAGCACCCCATGAGGTCAGCACGGAGATCACCCCAGAGCTGGCTGGAGGCTGGATTGGAAAAGATCGTGCATGCATGCATTTGTGCTACGTATATGTATATAATATATGCATAGAGATAGCTTAGCTATCCATCAACATTAAAAATGACTTTTGCAAAACAGTTATAGAAATGCTAGACTAAGAACAGAGGGAGGAAGGGAGGCAAGATGCTTAATGCCTTGAGAGAAAAAAATAAAATACCATCAGAGGGCTGAGTCTATGGAAGCCTGAGAAGTGAGGAGGAAGGAGCTGTCAAAAGAGGACAGCACAAATTTCCTGCAGGATGATCTATGTTTGCCTTCATTTCTAGTTGTCTTCAAGTGATGGTTAAATAATTGGAGGACAGCTCAGTGGTGTTTTTTCTACTGCATTTGTTGCACTGAGATGACAGATTTCTTATTTAGAACCTTCTTTATTTCTCACATTCCTAATTTTTAAATTATCTGCCTTTCTCTAGAATCTTTCCTCTGAGGGGTACAAGAAYGCGTGATAAACATCTTACTTGGCCCATAGTGCTCTGTAATGCAGGCATATATTACATCCCATTAAACCACTACCAAAGTTGAAGTTCAGAAGCCCAGCCCACTTGTCCTGCATTAGATGGGAATGAGCAGAGACCATCCAGTACTGCTGGACAAGCCACTGCCAACAGGTCCTTTCTCCAAAGCTTAGGACTTTGGTGGAAGGAGCATATAAGGATGTGGGAATGGTTCAGTGGAGAGATCAGCACTGGTAATGTCAGTAAGAAAACTACTCTTGATGTCATTCAGATTAAGCTCCCATCCAAGTGATCTGCTCATGATAACAGCTAGCTGTATGTCTTAGGTCACGGTTGTCAGTGGTRTTCGATTGAGGACAGCCACCAGCAGTCATCTATGAGCTGTAACCTAGTTGCTGCAACCTTGTAGGCCTGGAGTTGCAATAACAAATGAGATGCAAATTGTAGATAGAGAGATTCCCRTCTTCCAAAACCACAGCATAATACAGTTTGCGTGCGAGCAGTAAGTGTATAATTCTCATTTTGTGTAACTTGCTGGAACCTCAAAAGGAAATCAATGTTCTCTATAGCATTGAACCCATATTATATGCAACAACTACTCACATGAGCAGCTGTCTGTACAAAGCAAGAAGTTTCCAGACACTGTAAAATTGGCTTTTAAAACTGTGTTCTGCTAATGTTTTGGATCACATTTAGACCTTGAAATTGCCTTGATCTTTGTTCTCAGACATGTTTGCTTGTCTGAATTGAAGATGAGGACTGTTTTTCATATACTTAGGAATGCAAGTGTTGTAATTTTTGTAGAATTCTTCCAGTCTTGAGGAAGCACATGATATTGGGGAGAAACTTGTGTCTGCAACATCACAGAAACTGCTATACTCTAACAGAAATACTGGTCTATCTGCTTGGAGAAACTCTTAAAGAAACTTGTTTTACCTTGCTCCCTCTCCCCATGAGGTGAAGGAACAGCACCCCTGTATGGCTTACAAGCTTTTCTGGAACAAGGTCATTTTGCTAGCTAATTGGCACAAAAAGGTGTGACAGTGGTACGTATAAAACAGATGGGGAATTATACAGGGAGTCTGGGAATCATGTAGTCCTTACTGGGGTGTTTTCACTTTCGTGGGAGTTGAGAAGGCCAGGACAGGGGTATCTGTGTACCAAGATCTTTTGGGACTTTTTTGGTAAGCAGTTGGGTATTTTGGGTTTGTCTCAGGAATTTGCCTGTGTACCTGGCTATAGCACAAAAGCTGATGTCCTTGTTACCACTCACTCCATCATTCCTCTCTATCATTTATTTTATTATAAAAGAAGAGGCAACCACTGAGCGCTTCGTATTTTAGGCTCAGCTGGGCGAGAACTGTCTTTGTTGTTTGTGTGTAGGTGTGAAACATATGTCCCATTCTTTTGACAGGCAGTGCTGCTCTATTACTTTTAATAACTTCCCAGGATTCCTCTGTTCTTTTAGTTCCCAACACAATTTTTTTTGCAGCATAGTGTTCCTAGTCTCTATGCAGTGATTTTACTCTTCTTCTTTACCAAAAGACAATGAGGCTTATTCACTTAATGTCTGTAAAGACATTTGTGAATCTGTCAACTACAACAACAACAAAACGTCAGCCTAATCTAATTCTCATGAAAGCCAAAAAAGTATTTCCACTGATTCGAATAGCACTCTGCAAGGATCTTAATGTTGCYTTTGTGGGAGGAAACAAGACATTGAATTTAGCCCCAAATCTGAGTTTCTTAAAAAACAACAGCTGTACCTTGTCACCTCTTACTGGGCATTAATTGTCTATCTCCACCTTTCCCATTAATTGAGAAATTGAGGGCATTTTTAACTGCCCATGAAATTGATAGATCCTTCACAAAACCATTCTGCCAAACCAGCTATTCTTTGAGCAGTCTGGCCTAGCTCAGTTTTTAAATGTTTTTCTCAATGTAATATAATCTTGTTTGCAGACAAAACACTTAYAGTTTCTAACATAAGGATTTGCTCTGTTTTCTTTGCAAGAAAAAATAGTGCCCTGGAGGCTGGCAAACTGTGAGAAATGGTAATGAGTTCTTYGCTAGTTTTGGTATTCAGTTCTACCCCTGCAGTCTGCAATATAGAGAAGGCTTGAGGAGCTTAGCAATGAAATTGTTCCTATGGATTAATAAATAAAACCCTGAAAACACTTGTGAAGTTTATTTATTGAGGCAAACCTCCAGTAACATATGGGAACATCATGGCTTTGCTGCTTCTTGCCTGTCACGTCTTGCCTATCATGGGTGTGTCTTGATCATGAAAGCACTTACTTTTGTGAGATAAACAGTGCAGGATCAGACCCTTGGTCCGTAAGTATTGTGGCACAGGGATATTGTTATATTGCAGTTCTGCTCACTCTTACATTGGTGTAAATCGGAAGCCTCTTTTGCAAGACAAGTGATAAATGAGAATGGTAATGGAAATATTTCCCACTAATCCAATGAAAGCAAGTCACTCACACAAAGCAAATCAATTACTGGTAAAACCCTGTTAATAGCTAGGACAATTTATGTTGTAATTGAGCTAGTGGACCTCATTAAAGATGGTTCCCCAGGCTCCAATACTGTATGCTGAAGCAAACATGAAATTGAGTCACTTAATTATCCTTGTGTTGGATTTTTTTTTAGCTCTCCAAGTCTCTGTGGGAGGGGAAGGAACAACTGTATGAAAGGATTAGGAATCAATGAACATACCACTTTGAAATGAAAGGGATGGCCAAGAGTGTGGGATTTTAAACTAGTGACTTTGAACCCTGAGAGATGCACAAACACAATAAGAAGAGTTTGTAAATCATGCGTCTTGGCAATAACTGCTGAGAAGCACAGTGAGGGTTTTTTCCAGGTTTCAGAGGCGACATGCTGAATTATGTCTTTTGAATACCCCAAAGCACCATGCTTTTTTTTTTTTCCAAACTTAAATACGCACACTTACAAATCAAAGATAATTAGAGGCTATAAGACATTTAAAGTGATAAAATAAAGGATTATCTCTCCAGTGTGCCTTCTTACATCTTTTTATGGAAATAATATTTTCAATACATCTTTTCCAGGGTGGGGATGCTGTGCAGGCCAGGACCTGCAGCAGCCTCGCCATGCCAGCAAGCCTTTGCAGGAGGAGGCGCACTGCTGGGTTTGGCTCTGTACTGCTCCTTCGGGACGTTGTGAAGTGGGTTTCGAAGTCACTTGGTGCAGAGGAGGCCACAGTAGGATCTGACCTTTGAGGAAAAATCCTGTACAGTGTAGAAAATTGTTATTTTCTACTGTTGCCCTCTGCTCCCCAGCCACTGATTGAATGCAGTCTCAGTGGGTATTAACTTACCCTCTGCACAGACCTCTTGTGGAAGGAACTTCTTCCAGCAGATGGTCAAAGTATGTCCCTGCTATAAAATAATACAGGTGTAAATATTTATGGAGAAGATGTTACAGGAAAAATCTGTAGAGAATAACATATGAAGAAGCTTATTAAATTCCCTGTTTATGAGTATTAGGACTTCTCCATCAGCATGGCTGTTAATTTACTCATCCTAAAGGAGATGCGGATTAGCCATGCCTGCTCTTGCAGCTTGCCTTCTGCAGTAGTGCTCTGGGTCTGCGTTTCAGCCCTTGATTTTGCCTCCGCTGCCTTAACTATAGTTACCTGACACACTAATAACTACCATTTGGTGTCTTTGTTCCACAGTTAAGGGCTGGAAGCATGAACTATGACAAATAAATTACAAGGCTAAGCCATGCTTGCCTCCCTCCTACCTATATTCATCTCTGAGTGAAACACCYCTTTCTCATGGTGGGGGATTGCAAACAGTGATAAAAGTAGTCTTCATCTGTGAAGTGGCTTCCCTATTCATTTCCTGAAATTGGTGGGGTTTGTGGGCTTCAGCTGCAAACAGAGAGCTGCCACATAAAGACTTGGTGCTGTCACAGATAAGAAAATGTAAGAATTTGGGATACTTTGCAGCACGACTTTCTCGGCACAAAACCTTAGCTTCTACATAGCATGAAGCCTCGTGGGCAGCTGATATTTTCGCCTTTGTTTTTGGTCAGTGACATAACATCTGCCCTCTCCATGACAACTCATTTCCCACACATTTAAAAATGAATTGGAGCACCTGGCTTTCGCTCTGCAGGGCTGGGGCTAACCATCTAATCATTAGACCTTTCAAGAACAGAAAAAGGAGTGGTACAATATGGCTTTCAGGCAGTCTTAAAAAAAAATCCAACCCCAAACGCTTTAATGTTAAACATAGCAATACCTCAGTGAATACCAGCTTTTGATCTGAGGCAGAATGTGTTTCCAAATTCATTTCACGCTGTGCTGTTTCAGTGAATATAACCACTTCACCCAGGGGTCTTACTCCTAGACCTTCCGCTAAACTTCAGAAAGCAACCACTTAAAGTCAGGACAGGCGATTTCTGCTCTACTCCCTGCTCTGCCACAGAGCCGCAGTATGACGGGCCAGCTCTGTATTCAAGTCTTTTGGAGATTTAACTGCTAGTGAAGGCAGCAACTCCCTCATCACACATGGTTGCAATTGCTCCAGGATGAAAATGCTTATGCTGGTGTAGCTCATGCTGTTTCAGCCAAGTGCAGTAAGCTAGAGTTGTCTTATATTAGTATGACTGTGCTTGTCCTTGAACTGTTAACAGCACAACTGTGGTTGTTTTTAAACAAACAGTTTACTTGGCTCTCATAATCCCAGAAGTGCCTTCAAACAACTTGCATCCATATGCATAGCTCTCCTACTTACTCAAAATTCATGTTCAGTGACTGAGTTGTCCCCGTCTTTGAAATAGTGGGTCAGCAGTGAAGACCAGAGTCTTGACTGGAGGCAAACATAAAAACTAGCCAGAATTCAAGTACTGAGCAGAGTCGTGTCCTAGGTTTGCGTGAATGTCCTGCCAAAGCTATTTCAACAAACTCTTCCAGCACCCCCTTTTGCCCCTATTTAATATTATTATTGTATTAATTCCCAACCTCACTTCAAGAGGTTTCGCAGCACTCTGCTGATGCTTTCCAGCCTGTTTGTCTCTAGAGGAAAGCAATAAATCAGGGAGGCGGTGGGATCACAGCAACCAAATCTTGAAGCAAGGCATCAACCTGGTGAATTCTCCACCAAAAAAAGAAAAAAGCCCCAGCAGGACTGAAGAGTGAGTGCCCAATGCAAGTGCTTCAGCTCCTTGGCAGCTGTAATTCTTTTTACAGCTCTCACCCTGCCTCTGGACACTGGACACTTCTGGCTGCACTCAGTTGTAGAAGTCAGTCAGGTATAGCCCAACCAACTGCAAAAACAAGGGTACTGGGAGGCACGCAACCTTTGGTTTCCATAAGGCATCACAGTATTCCTTTGAACAGAAAAGTGCTGGACTTAGCCAGAAAATTTTCTTCTATTGCGGGTGTGATCATTTGATGAAATACTGAAACTTTTTACTAACTATTTTAGTGGGTGGAGAATAACGGAAACACATTTTTTTCCTATTGAAAAAATTACACAAGCAGCTGGGGACAGCAATATCTAGGATGCTCTTTCTGCTTTTTCTATCCTTTTCTGTTTCATAAGAGTAACAGCCACTGGGTTACTATTTGCTGAGCTTCATTTCTGTTCCAGGGGATGAGCCAGGGTCAGGTCTGTGACCCTGAGCAGCCAACATGTGATGCAACTGTCTCTAGAAAGCAAGCGGATCCTTTAGTGCCAAATATTTCTGTCTCCTGTTATCTACCCTCCATGTTCAAAGGTTGCAGGAAGTAAATGGTTTGAAATTGTGACTATATCTTTTTCTTTGCCATTCATTGCAGATAAACTTTGACATTTGCARTAGCTGTATTTTCCCTGCTGTGATACAACATTGTCACTGTAAAGCCAAATACTGATTTAGAGCTGATGTCCAATGTTGATTTTAGTCTAGTATTTCAGAAGCCTCCAGTGTGGAGAATACAAATGATTGCAATTTTTCTGATGAGAATGTTGGGGGAGGTTTTAAGTTAGAAAATGATGACTCACAAAAACTCAAACTTTGTTTTGTGGGAATGTACCAGTTCTGCTGGGAAACTTTTTTGGGGAAAGGCTTCTCAGATTCAGGAAGGAATTTTGGGTCAAAATGTCAGGCACTTTAGGGGAACCGGTCATGTCACAGGTACAACATTCTTCAAGGGCAGCAGAGACCTTGATGCAGTTTCTGGATTTAGTAGCAGAATCTGGACCTCCTGCCTCACAGGGCAACTGCTGACTACTGGCCTGCTGGCTGTAAGAGGAATGATTTCTCTCTGCCATGTCCTTGCAACAAGTTTTGGGAAGTATTTGGTTTTTCCTGAAACAGAAGAGAAAAAATGAGAAAATGCTTGTGGGATAAGAATCTTTTTCCTCCCAGATATCCTGGAGGCTGAATGTCTTTTCTGAACTCTATGAAGGGTTTTTTTCTTTTGTGTGAATGYGCAGTTTAGTACTAAAAGAAGTATCACACTATGAATAAGGCATGGACCTGGAAAACAGGAGAATCAGCTTCAGCCCTCTATCACTGTGTGATCTTTTACAGGTCACTTGACATTTCTGTGTCTCTGGTTGTAGTTTGACAAACAGTTTTATCAGCAGCCACAACACTTGCAACTGAATGGTCCTTCCAGCCAGTCATTCCCACTGCTGTATATCCCCTTTGGATGTGTCCGTGCTTGCCAATGCATGTAAAGCCATCCATGATGYATCAGCCTGAGGATCTGCTCTGAGCTCAAATGACCTGGTTGTTTTTAATCCAAGTACTTCCACCCTCTGATTAACCATGTGACTGCACAAATGCTTGCGCTGGCACCACTGACAAGATGGCATGGGGACAGGAACAAGCAACAGGAGGGKATGGAGGGCTGCCAAAAGCAAGTTCATTGAGATATGTCCTCGGTTTTCCTTGTGCAACATTAATAATAGTTATTTGTCATTGCGTAACACTAGATCCGTGGAATAAAATGCCAGTTTAACAGCTAGGTAGTCATAAAGCTGCTCATTAAGATTTTTTCAAGCATTTGTCTGTTTGCTTGAGTAAACGTAGTCCAATAATTACCGAGTTTGAATATTTTACTGCCAGCTGTTCATCAAGGTATGAATCAGCTGGTTAGTTATGGGTGAAGTTTTCATTAGGATTTAAGCTCCTTAGTCACTTCTCAAAATGTTTCCTTCTATCCTGCTGTCTAATCTGGTATCAGCGTAGCAGAAATCTCATTAATTAAGGATCTTTTATAATCTGCTCCCCAGCTTGTGGAATGCATTTGCCATTGCTGCTCACGGGGCTGAGGCCAAAGCAGGATGTTGTCAGTCATCTGGAACATCAACCATGACACTCACAGGGACACGCTCAGACTTCTGCCTGTGATGAGTCAAATTGTTCTGTAAGAGCAGGAATATCCTATGCAATCTAACATCGGAGCTTCAGCTGCAGGTCGTGTCAGTATCAGTATCCACCACAAGAGGTGGACGGGTGGGCAGTGAAGTTGGTGCTGAGAAAGCATCCTGCATGTCAAGTCTGTCTCCTGTACAGTACTATTAATATGCCATTAATATACATTAAGAGAAGACCTAGAGACCTAGAAACCAACTGAAGCTGATGAGTTTGCGAAGACATCTATTCAATATCTAAATTCAATATCTAAACCTGATGATATGTGATTTATAAAGGATTGTGAAAATTAGGCTTCAGGAAGGCCACTGAAACTAGTAGACATGAGCTAATTAAGTAATATAATAAGAGTGTGAACTGAGAGAAGTCTTAAGGAGACTGCTCTTATACGTTCTTATGTATATCGTTACACATCCTTATGTATGCCCTCATACATCCTTATGTATATCCTGATACTTACTATATACAGACCAAATTCGGAAGGCAAAAGTGAGCACCATCATAGCCCCACTGGCATCAGGTTTGTTCGTCCAGAAGTTGCATGTCACTGGGCAGCATACCTGAGGGGAGTGCATGGTCCGACTCCATCCCTCCCGTGGACGAGGAYGGCCTCAAGGGCCTTGGGGACAGCTGGGGATGGAGCCCGTGCAGTGGGGATCTGTGGTTGCTGATTGCTTTCCTCTCAGATGGCCTGTTCCTGGCGCTATAATCATGAATTTATCAGAATACGTTTGTAACGTTCATTTTTAAACTGGTCTGATGTAGAGAGTAACTCAATGAGGCTGATAAAAAAAAACAGCACATCTCCTTCAAGAGAAACAAACCTGACATAGGCAGCCCCTTGGGGATGTACCTGCGGCTAGAATTGAGGCCGCGAATCTCAGGGGTAGGCTGTGCTCCTGCCAAACTCCTGGGTCCCTGCAAGTGCTGCTTTTGCCAAGTGCCGGGCTGCAAAGTGCACTTAGTATTACTGGGAAATGGCAAGGAACAGTTGGCAAATACAGCTCCCAGTATCCCCCGAATCATCATAACCTGCCCGATTCACTGCTGTCTAATCATATTTACGTTATCAGCCTTAATACRTGTGCGAATGGCAGAATACTTGATATTTGCTTTGATATATCCTTTTGATAATTAGTAAATATCCTTTTGATATTTGCTAGTAGGCTTTTTTGTAGTATTAGACAGGGCATATCTGGCTAATCCTTGTAGGTTTTTGAAGGCAGGTGCTCATGGTAGTGCATATTTTGCTGTTTGAATATGCCTTCCTCTTTTCTTCCTAGGGAATGGCTTTTACGCTTGAAGAGAGGCTACAGCTGGGAATTCACGGCCTACTTCCTCCTTGCTTCTTGAGCCAGGACGTCCAAGTTCTCCGTGTCATGAAAAACTACGAGAACAAATCTAATGATCTAGACAAGTACGTCAAAAAAGTCTTACCCCCACCCTTCTTTTACAGTTCTTTAAAGTCTCTGGGAAGATTTGAGGATCCTTTTTCAAGACCCACAGGTTTCCTTCAGAGTCACTTTTTTTCACCTGTCAATATTCTGCAGCACCAACAGTGTCTATAGGGGACGGTCCTCTGTCACCTCAGTTACGTGCCATCCCAGTCCCAAAATAGTGGTATTGCTTTTTTGTACTACCATGTTGCTGGAGAGCTCTTGTATTAGTGTGGCAATTCACTATACCCTGTTTGCATGTTCGTCACTACGTCTACACAGGTGTCTCAGGCAGAAAATCATTCCCAGTCTTTCATAACCTGTTGAGTTTTTTATTTTTCTGGCTGCAATTTGACCAAGAGAAGAAAAACCCTTTGTGCAAATGTGATATATTCTAAATTACTAAGTGATCATATAAAGTCAGTGATGCACATGTAAGTCTGGACAACACTAAGAACGCAAAGTTGATTTAATGTTTTCATTTTCTAAAATAATAGTTTTAATATTCCTCTTTCAAATATAGTATTTAACTGTCTTGATGTGTTTGGTGATTAATTGAGAATGCAGGATAAAAGAGAGAGAGGTTTTGTAGAAATATCTTAGGAAAGACAATGCTTTGAAAATTGCATATTAATATTTGCATATATGTATATATAACCTTATAGATTGCTTAATAGATTTAGATATTACAGATTATGTCCTATTCTGTACCAGATGGCCCTGAAGACTACATTTGACCTTTTCCATTGCATTTGTTTCTGAAGCAAATTCAGAAAATCTAAGGATATATAATGGGTCTGATTTTCAGCGCTACTGAGTCTTTGTAAGCTGTCATTGAGGATGGTGGAGCTGGACGTTCAGGTTCTCTGGGAAATCTAGCTCAAAATGTCTATTCACAGCCTAGCACTTTGGAGCATTAGGGATTGGAAGTATTAAGTACTGAGTGAACTGAGTACTGCTTTTAATGAAATTGCCAACATGCAAAAATACTGATATGTATGTATTTCATTTTACTTTTAAGGTACATTGTCCTTATGACATTACAAGACAGGAACGAGAAGCTTTTTTACCGAGTGCTGACCTCTGACATTGAGAGATTCATGCCCATCGTTTACACCCCAACAGTCGGCCTGGCTTGTCAGCAGTATGGTTTGACTTTCAGGAGGCCACGGTGAGTGAAGTGAGCATTCTTGCCCCTTTTCTTAATTTGATGTGAATGTTTCTTTTGTATTGAAAGTCCATCTTTCTGTGGGTGGCCCAAAACATCTAAAATTTGATCCTTGATCAAAAAATGGTCTATCATCAAGCAGCTTGATATGCGTACATTTAATGATGATCTGGGGAGCTGAGAACAACTCTGCCTTCTTCCTATAAACAGTGAACAGAGTGGTTTTGTTTTTAAACAGTGCTGTACAGTCTGTAACTTAGCTCCCAATGTCTCTCTGAACTTATGGTTGCACCGCTCCCCATCTGCTCTCTCCAGAGCGCTCAGGTTCTTTCTGCTGTGCTGGCCTTTGAGTAATCTTTGGATTTTGGATACATTGTGCTAATTTGAAACTTTTGTATGCATTTCCACAAACTGCCTGCAAAAAGCATTTTCTTTGGAGATGATGCTCTGCATCAGTGCCTTCCTCTCTGCTCGAAACACTGAGTAAATTGATACAACATTAAGTCCTGTGTACCATTTTGGAAAGCCCTATTGTGCATAATTCCTTTTAATGAGTAATGTTTAAATAAGCTACTCATTAGCATTCTGAAGTAGGATTGTTAGACCTATCCTGAAAATTCAGTAGTAGGTTTTGGTTTTCTTAGCCAGCTTTTTATTTTATTGTCCTTGAAATGTACTAGTAGGCGAATAAACACTTTAGCATTTGCTATAGAAATATGCATACTGAAGGAGTGGAAAAATATTATRTTTGAAAAGTATTTCACAAGCCTGAGACTTAACTGCAGTTCAGCTGAGAGAAATAATATGAGATAGGGGGAAACTGAGGCAAGTTCCAGCAAGTGACTCAAGGTCACAGGGGGGACTGTGAGGCAGACCTTGAAAATGTAAGGCCTGCATATGCACATAATGACAAATGACATATTATGGACAAGATTATCATGTGGAAACACACTCACACCCTACCTGCCATCAAAATTTCTAGTAAAGCCCCTGTATTCGTTCATGTTGCTGAACTGCTKCTCTCTCATAGAGCTGGCCCTCAGGGTTGTTTTTCTCTATGTGTCCGTCCCAAATCATTGTGTTCTGCTCCAACACCCAAATTTTTGAGCTGCYGCACTGAGAAGACAGTCATCTAGTCAAGCCTTGATCATATCCCCTCCTCCTCAGTGCATATGGGGAAACCAGAGAAGGAATTGCCCCCTTTACAGGGGGAGAATGCTTTCTTCCTCTGGGTGGAGGGAAAAAGTAGCAGGGATAACAGATTCCTGACTGTCCCCATGTGTTGAGTTGTGAGCAGCATACAGCAGGGAAGAGCACGCTGCTGGTTCTCTGCTCATCAGGAGTCATACCTGGCAGCTCCTGACCCATAGCCCCATGCACGGCCACTGTTTCTCTGCCTTGGGTCTGCCTTTACCTTTTGACAACAAGTTCAAACAATTTGGGGGAGTTTTGCTTCATTTAGTTTCCAGTCATGTTGTTATCTTGGGGAAAGCAGTGGTGTCTTTCCTGATGCTGGACTCTTTCTGCAGTTGTTTCTGTTGGAGAAGTCCTCTTCCTATAATTCATTTCTTTCTTATTTTTGAAACCTAGATTATGATGTTCTCATAGTCTGGCAGTTTTGCTGCTGAACCTGGACTTGGAGCTGTTCTGGATTCCAGCCCATGGCTTCTGCAGAAAAGAGCAAACTATCATGCCCTTAGTACACTGAATTTCCTTTGTCAGGGAGTTTGTTTCTATGAAGATGTATAGTGACTTTTGGCCTAGCCTCAGATTTGGTTTTAATCAGTCAAAGTTGTTTTACCTAAATAGCTTTTTTGTTCCAAAAAATGAGGAGCTATKATACCATTTAAAGTGATGAGATTAAAATGAGAAGCATTCATACTTGTCTTTTTTTTTTAGATCTGACTTTTACTGTCTTGCAGTAAATACTTTCTCTCCTGRAGCGTAATATGTACTTCAGGAGCTGGCTTGCAAGATGCTTAGTTCAGGGTAGGACGCCAATGCTTTCTCCCAAACATTGGGACCTGCAGATCTGGGGAGCYCTGGAATTAAGATTTAGCTTTCAAATTCTAGCTCTTGCCATGTTTGTTATCTTAAGCTGCACTGACAGTTGGAAAAAGTGATTCTTCTAAACTTTTTTTTTTTTATCAGAAGGGTTTTTAAACATAATGATGACCAAGTAATTTTATATTCTGAAATATTTCATTGTTGTTTTAAGGAGAACATAACATCTATGGTTGGAGAGGATTTCCAAGCCTTTCAGTTACACTTTGCTGATACGAGAGACCATATTGTATAATTCTGTTCATTAACTGATTATGTTATTTTAAATCTGCAGTAAAGCTGCGTTATGTAACCTGTTCCCATACTTAACTATCATATAAGTAGAAAGTGTTTTCCCCTAATATGTAACCTAAATGTTTTTTGCAAATTTAATCTTCTCTACAATAGCCTTTTCACAGTAAAAAACAGTTATCATGTTCAGCCTTGTGATTTTCTTGCCTGTAACTGGTGCTGTTCTGTTCTCATTGTTCCACTCYGGATTCTCCTGTTTGGCCACATTTCTCTTGAAATGCAGCATGGAAAAGTGTGCAGCGTTTTCCATATGGAGGACCTGGCAGTGCTGAGGAAAGTGGAGCAGTTATCTGTTTGTTAGCTTTTGCTAACAYGTCCCAGCGTGCCCTTGTCTTTCACCACGCTGCTGAGTTCACGCTCAGTGGCTGGTTGCTACAACTTGCATTGTCTTCTTCTCCTCGTGAGTCTTCTCTTCTTGTCTTTGATACAATTACCCCACCAGATATATCCTTCTTCATAACTGTACTTATCATTTCTCCTTGCTGTATGTCCTACTTGRAATTTTGTCTTGTCTGGAACAAAGCAAATCTTGTACAAGAGCATCTGAAATTACTCCTGTGAGGTCCTGCAGGGCTTCTCACATGAGAATAAGTATATCAGTGTTTGCGCCGCTGCAGGTTTTGTTTGTCAGATGCTGCTGTCATAACTGTGGGGCTCAGTGCCTCTTTTACCCTTCCTGGTGCATGCAAACTCGTAAGGGTAGACGTTGCACCTTCRCTTCTATGGGGCTGGAGTTTTGGAGTTCTCCTCCTGGATCAGGGCTCCTGTATCCTCTGTGCTAATGGACTCATCTACTCCAAATGGATCCAGGCACCTGCTGTTCTTTCCTTTAGAAAATGCTGTCAGAGAGCAGTTCAAAAAGCATAGGTTTTGTTTGTTAAGCAGTGGAAAAGAGCTACTAGGCAAAAAAGCACTAACAAACATCCAACTCTGCATTTTTATCTGTGAYGCCCATAGTCTCACCCTGTTTTGCTGATGTGCTAAGCAAAGCTTCTGTCTTGAGATGCTCCAGCTGGTTGCTGTCTGACTGCCCTCCCCAAACTCCTATTGCCTTTCTCTTCAGAAGGAGTCACTTTAAATTTTCCAAGYAGGCTTTTRTTTTTCTGTGGCCTCAGGCTTCTTMCTATGTGATGAAAACTTTGGTTTTTAGAATGGTTGGAGGAGAGGTAGAACCATCAAAATATTACAAACAGCATTCTGGCACTGTCCACTAAGAGCTTTGAAGTTTTTGCTGGAAGGTGTCCATCCTGAATCACRTTTTTCCTATCTAGTTTTTCAGACAGCTCCCTGCTGAGTTAYCAATATTCATTTATTCTAAGTCATGCAATATGCATTAAAATCCTCACGCCAACCTACAGTGTATTTTTATAGTTTATTTTATGTATTTTTAATAAAAAATATAAATTATTAATAATCTATAAGTGCMGGGTGAAGTACTGAGCAATAGCACTTATGTCACAGTTATGGTAAGGACCCTGTCAAAATCTCTCTTCAGTGCCAAACAAGACCATGCTAAACAAGYCCATGAGAAGAGCAACGAGGTCAAAAACAGAAGTCTTCCCAGCCACTGATCCTGTCTGCCACAGTGGCCAGTAATAGGTGCCTCAAGAAGAGTATAAAATAGGGTAGGCAAATACGCTCACTTCCTTGAGTGCTTCCGAGATTATGCTCTTTGTCAGTTTGTGTCTCCGGGTCTTGCAGTTTTGTTATAAAACGCTGCTCACACTTTTGTCTTCACAAGGTTGTAGTTTGGTTCTGGAACAGTTGAGATGGCTCCCAGGTGTGTTTACATTTTCAAGGCCAAAGCATATTGTTATAAGTAGTGTCCCAAGATGACAACACTTTTATCAGATATAGGAGTAATTCCAGATGTTCAGGGTGACCCAGATTTAAGGGAGATATTCTTGCTGAGCTGTATAAGTTCAAATGCTACGGCTGCACAYATACGGCCTTTGAGAGGGGGCTGCAAGAGCAGCTTTGCAGTCTGTCTTCTGCAGTCCTCGCGTGCTTTGTGCATGGGACAGCCTTTCCCCAGATCCCCAACGCAGGGGAGACCCAGTGGTGCCCATTGCTGCCTACCRCCGTGCCAGCCCTGTCATTCCACAACCACATGAAGCTGTCACAGGCCCTGAAAGCAGCAGTCCCACCTAATCTGTCCCAGGTTATTCACTCCTTCCTTCTGACACCCTTGTGCCTGCCCATGTGTCCATGCACCTGTGCAATGATCTAGTTCAGGGATAAACCAGGGTCAAGCCAAGGTTTTTTCAGGCCAAGCTGGTGGTAATCCAGATATCCAGTTCACCGTTAGCTGCAAGGAGAGYTGTGCTGGCATGAGGAAAGGCATGTGCAGAAGCAGGATCAAGCTGCTGAAGACAGTGCTGTCTTTTTGTGGCTGCAAGTGTTCGTGAATCCATGCCATATGACTGGCATCCCGCATGCTTTGGGGTAACCTCCGACTGCTCTCTGACCACACTTGCAGGTTTGCCAGCCACAGTAATGGTGAATTGGGTCTCTGTCAGATCTGCAGAATGCAAGGGAGGGATTGTATTAGGTGCTAAGAAAGGTGGGCCTTGGAAGTATTTGGTTTTCAAAGCTTTATACTCATCAGAAGTTGGAGGAGTGGGAGCTGAAACGTAACAAAGCAGGGCTAGCAGCTTTCTGAGGCGCTGAAAGAGGAAAGGAAGGCGGAATCTTAGTTCTTTGATCTCATTAAGAGAAAGAGTCACTGTTATTCTAGAAAATGCTTCCACCATCCCTAAAAGCTTTGAAATACTGATTGAGAGTCTTTTCTGCTTTGAAGTGAAGATACAAAATCTCTTGCAATTGCAAGGAAAAGAAGTCCACAGTAGTATTATGAACTTTTTTCCTCTTTTGCTTTTTCTTTCTTTTTTAGTGTAAAATTTATTTCAGAATTTATTATGAGAGTCTTAATGCAGCGCAGGACTGAGCATGTACCATGCAGATTGAAAGGTGTCTTTCAAGCTGGAGGATCTCTTTAAATTGTGACTCTTTCTTTGAAAACGTATAGTGATTCCATGCATTTTTACAAACAGAAAGCAGAGAAGGGAACTACTCTCAGGGCACAGGACCAGGATTATATCTCTTACATAATAGTAAGCAGTAGTTTATTATAGTGACATAATCTGACAAACTCCTGAGACACTGGATAATTCATGAGCATGCTGAACTTTGAGGATATAAAGTAGTCAACTGCTCTGCAAAAGCTTTTGGCATCCTCTGAGAGACTGTGAGTAGGACTGGAAGAGGTTGGTGTTGCCGTCAGAGGAAAGCTGTGGGTACAGACAAAAAACCTTGCTCAAGTTAACTCTCCTTTTCTGGAGATATCAACATTCTTGAGGACTGACTGCAGAACAATGAAAAACATGTTGGGATGAAGCTGAACCTGGAGAATGAAAGCTAACAGGATGCAGATGGTGCTAAAATTAAGTCTGACAGAATACTGATCTTTGTCTCTGATGAAAAATGAGCAAGTAAAACATCAGTCAGTCCACAGAATTGTCTTGTCAACAGATCCAGCTCTGCTGAGTGTTTTTCTAATTGTGTTACACAGTCTGAGCAGCAGGAGAGAAAATGACCTGCCATTTCTAGACACTTCAAAGCCAAACCATGTGGAAATTAGAACAGAGGTGTAAATCCCATGGACCTGTCCCTAACCAATAATTTGTCTGTGCTCACTCTTCTATAAGACAGTGAAGAGGAAAAGTGAGTAACCAGTGGGAAGACTGGGTTTTGAATAGTTATGCTAAAACTGTTGCGTTGAACCCCAAGGTCATTTTTAAGTGATCTTTATTTCTTGCAAAAACACTGGTTGTCATAACATCTCGTTGACACCAGCAAAATTCAGACTTCTCCCAGAAAGAGCTGAAGTCATTGTAACAGAAAATGAATGTACTGAATCATCCATGTTTAGATAACATCACCATGAGCAGACTGGTCTTATTACAGGCTGAAGGGAGAGATCTGTGGAAAGTCTTGTGAGGACAGCGAACAGTCAGGAAACCCTGAGAGGTTGGCAGGGGATACAGCTGGGAAACGGTCCCAGTTACAGGGCCAGGTTATGGAGCAACAACAAGAAGACCACCCTAGCTAGAGGAGGTGAGGAGGAAGCAGGTCCTACTGTGAACTGCTCAGCCTGTCTAGAAACCTCTACTGAGAGATGGCAGAGTGGTTTAGGGGTTCCCACAGCTCCTTCTCCCTCTCTGCTGACCCCACTTTTTCTAGGCATAGYCTTTTCAATGTGCTACTTTGTTCCTGCTTTGTTCACCATTCAGGGGAAGGGAGATCTGAGGTACTGTGGAGTGTGGGTGGTAGGATAGACATTGCTGGGATCATGAGGATGTACCAGGGTTATWACACTGGGCTGGGGGTGAAAAAGGACTAAAATCCATTTYTTCATTAGAGAAATAGTCTGTGCTTCTCTTTGCATATCTCCAGTCTCCTCCCTCTTTCTCCCTTGTTTTTGTTGAGCAAAATGTRTGTTCGATGACTCTCAAACTCAAGAGAAACTTCCATAGACAAGAAATAAAATCTGAGGCCCATTAAAGTTAACAGCAAAGTCTTGTGTTAGTTTATATAGGTCAGACTTTCCTCTGCTGTCAGAGGTGGTTTCAACTTACATCTTTGGAAATTCCCTGATTTACCAAGAGAAGCTCAAAGGAAGAGGTGGAGCTGCCCAAAAGAAAGAGGTTGACCTGGAGTAGGAAATTCAAGGGGACATGTTCACATTTAATCTGGCATAAATCTATGCTGCTGCCACAAGGAACAACCCCACCTTAAACAACAAATGCCAAAGGCAGGGAGGAGAGAGGAGAAATATTTGGAATAATGAATACCAGGATTTAAAGTGGAGGGGAAATAACACTGGCTATCATGTAAACCTTGGACAGCAATATCCATTGGGCTGTGGAACAGTGTCCCATAAACTATGCATTATGATTTGGGGACTTTTTTAAGAGGAGCTATCCTCTTTTCAACTGTTTACATTACAGAATATTTCCATTGCAAAGTAAATGATAAAATTTATAATGATTTTTTATTTTATGTGATGCTGCAAGATAACTGTGAGATGCCGTCTCATGTTGCTGTAGAGGGGCAGTACTAGAGGTAACACCCTTAGCCTTTAATAACAGCACATCCATTTCTGAAAGAGAAGAGAAATTAACAGATAGCATAAAGAGCAGTTTTGCACTTGCCAGTGACTTCCCCAACAGCTCTGTGMAAAGTATGAGGTTCTGTGTTTCGATACTGAAGTTCTTACCCTTCTGGGGCTTTGCTGTGTTTTCAGAAGTGCCTTTTTGCCTACAGCAAAGAGAAAACTTGGTGTGCAGATATACCCTTCAAACATTTTGAGAACAGGGCAAGTCACACACATCTTCAGCATGTGACTGTGAAGACCTACCCTGAAAGTTGCTGTATGTTCTGTACCTCCTGCAATTTATGGCAAAAGTAAAATTGTTTTATGAGGTCGATTCCCCAAGATAGAATATGCCAGTTTAGATTAATTTATCTGAAAGCAGATTGCTCTGGTATAGTCAAAATAATGTTTCTTTTCCATGTCAAACTTTGTCCTAGTTCTGTGTTCATTCTCAGGACTCCCTGCAGTGCACTTTAAAARTGAAGGTGTGGGTCTTGAAGGAATTTTCTCAACACAGGAAGGAAATATAATCAGGCTAGGATTTAATTTAACTTCCTAGGGAGTCTTTATCCCACCATGACCTCTGTACTATCGAGTAAAATAAAGTACAGTATGTGCTTACCAGTTAAAGCAGATGAGGGCTCCTTGGTCAACACCACTGGGCAACAGCACTGATTGCTCATCTTGACATGTTTCTCCTTGCAACTCTGTAATTTTCCAGTTACTGAAATACTACCAGGCTTCCATCACACAGGTTGAGTTAGGATTCAGCCTCCAGAAAGGCAGAGAAGAAGAAGCAATGAGCTCAATTTTCCTATGCTTGAAGCTATTCTTGAACTGGAGACTTCAAGCTGCTTGAGTGTGATGGGCTCAAATGCAGCAAACAACACTGAATTTGAGAAATGCCAGCACTCGCTGGTTGGTGGGATCCCTGAGTGGTGGGATCCTATGTCTCRTTTCAAAGCCTGGTCTTTATCCATGTGCATCTATAAATTTATGTATGGATAGCAGATGAACAACCTGATTTCTCCCTCTCCCTGCTCTCCTCCTGCAAGAAGGGAGYTCTGGGTGCTGAGGGTGAGCAAGAATCAGATCCCGCGCTGCAGAACTGCTTGGCTGTTTCCCAGCCATTGACTCCAGTGGGAGCTCAGTGACTAAATCCTTATGTAGACATCCTCAGAGCTCTTCGTAAACACCACTGTTGAAACACTACTGCTGAAAATGAACAGTGGAAAGAAATTGTTTTCCAAAGTTTTGAAATAGAAGTACGATTTAACTGTTGAATTATGCTATGACATGACAGTTGTCTGGTTAAACTCTTCTGAGTTACTCTAGGAATGCTTAAAAACAGCCTCTCCGGAGAGTTCAGTAGATACAAGCAGCTCATGACAAGTCAAAAGTAACGTGTATGCTCACCTTCTCCCCTGATCACAGACTGTGGATAGCAGAGATCCCTTGGGGACCCCATGCCACCCCTCTGCATTCTCAAATTGCTTCWTATCAGCAGTCACTGTGTTGGTCTTTCTCCTTCAGTGCCCCCTGAATGAGGAGGAGAGGGCCATGTATTTTTCAGACTGCCCCTGACTAGAACTAATGAATCCAGGATTCCTGCTGGTTTCTGTCCACTTTTCCCTAACACCTCCTCTCTGCAAAACCTGCTGTTCCCTCCCACATCCCTCTCATTCCTTTTCAGTATCCACATGCMTCCACCGTAGCCATTCACACCAGCTCCTGCCTCTCCCCTCCCCTCTTCCTTGCAGAGCAGTGGGCTCAGCTTTGGGTTTGCTCTCTGTCCTCTCCAGTTTCCTATCTGGACTTTTTTCATCCTGAGACCCTCATACCCTTTCCCTTTTTTCATTCGGTTTACACTACAATCAGTCTTTTTTCTCCTTTTCTCTGTTTAGCCCTATAACGTTTTGCTAGGGCTGGGCTAGAGAGGGCTCAGTAGGAACGAGGTGTGAAGCAGCACATGCTGCGGCTGGCTGGAAGCTATTTTTTGGCTAGCTGTCAGACTAATTGTCAGAGGAAGGTCTGTGTGCCCCTCCGCAAAGTTGTGGGGACATGAACTTTGGTCTTTTCCCTTCATCCAAACAGTGAGTTTCAAAAAAAWATATAGAAGCAAACATCTTTGAGACCTTTGCCTTTCTGATAAATTTGATAGGAATCATCTAGCAGGTGAGAGGAGAAACAGAGACAGAATGATCGAATGATCTCTCCTTTCTTGGAAAAACAGCTAAAAATAGTCCTGAGTGTTAATAATATGGCAGACTAGGAYGCAGATCAGCTTTGCTTTAGGCTCTGATCTGGGCTTTCCTACTGTGGCAGGGTCTGGAATATGCCGAAGAATTTGGAGGGCTGCAGCCTCCCCTGCAATCTGCACACGTTGTTCTCCAAGTTTGGGAGCAATCGTTCATATGCACTTATTCCAATGACTCTGTTCCTGATCTTTGGCAGTTTCCTACAGCTTAGCTGCGCTGAGTCCCTTAGGATCACGGAGATTTCACTGTGTGAATTTGGGCATTTGTGTATGGTGAATGTTTCATTATCGCGCCTTGGAACCTGCGTCTTCTGGCTTCCACAATGAATTTTGGTTTTCCTGCCTAAAATATGTGATGACAGTCTTGAGAGCATTTGTGATACTAAAGCAATCATTCATCTCACAGATTATTTTAAATTAAATCTCATAGTATACTGAAATTACAGGATTCTGCCTTACAAATCTCTGTATAGATTTCATTAATTGATGATTGTGCTTGGTTTCTGTTACTTTTTCATCAGTACCTCAGTGAACTGTTCAGTATTCTACAATTTACAAAGAAAATTATATAACACAACAAAAAGTTCTTGGCTTTTGTTATAAACAAATCTGTAAATACAGCTGATGAATCAACACAGTGATCTTGTCCAATGTGATGATTAATTGTACTGTATTTAGACAAATCAATGCATGCTAGAACATACTTTCTCTCCAAAGGCTGTAACTCATAGGCATTTAGAAGCTCAAACTCCCTAAAAGAGCCAAATAATTTTCAAAGTTTGTTTTGTTATTTCAAAGCCTCTTATCCTGTTCTGGCAGAGATCAGAACGCAAAAAATCAACGATAGGAGTGCAGCTGGTGGAAATGTCTCTAGAGGCTCACATTGCTCAACCTGTCAGTTTTGTGTATGCATCTTGAAAGTGAAAATAAATAAAAACCAAATGTGGGGCTTTGCTGAAACCACTTTTTACTTCATCTGTAGCACAAACTGGCCTTGCATCCACAGAGTGGGTCCTCCAACATATTTTCTGGCAAAACACTGGCGATTTTTCATGGTTAGCATATAACAAGAGTCAGGACCATCAGCTGATCCCTAGCTAGTGCATGTCCCCTTTGCAGCCATGGGCAGCCTATGGATCAGCTGGACTTGAGGCATAACTTTGCCAGACTCAAAAGAGCACAGAGTGGCTGGCATCAGCAGTCAGCATCCCTTCGCAGTGACAAGCCAACTTGTCTTTTTGATTCTGAGTGTGAAGATAATTTTACCAGGTGACCTTTGACATTACTCTGAGACAATCTTGTTCAAAGCTTTTCAGCAATACCAAGCCTTTAGGTAAGGCAATGGTTGTGATCACTGCAGAAGTTCAGCTTGTGCCATGCCAGTCAAAGCCCTGCCCTTTGCCGCATGTGGTATCTCGGTGTAGGTTTCTGACCTCTGTCTCACCACTTTTTCAGCACACTCCTCAGCAGCCCTGTGCAGGCTCAGATGTTGTCAAAGATCTGACTCATCACTTTGGTTTGTTGTTTTGGTTTTTTTTAAGTAATGGCTTCCCACGGATTTCCTACACATTCTGAACGAAGTACTGGTGCTACTAAGTCAAAAGAGCTAGGGACTTAAATGTGGCCAGGATTTCATCATCCTCAGGTTGTGAGTTGGGATGCTTAACCTTTACTCCTGAACATTTTTGTTCTGAGAATGAGCTTTTCCCATTTGGACAGAAGCACTGAATTACAATCCCACCAATCTGATCCAAGTCACAGTAGTGTAAGTACGTTCATTTTCCTTAATGCTACCCGACCTGGTACTCTATCTTCTCCTCACTTGTGGAGCAAGTTCTCCTCATAGCACCCAGACTAGAAGTTACAGAATGGAAAGAAAAGAAAACAAAAGCCTGATTTTTTGTTGCCATATTCCTGATTTAGTCTTGCAAGTCATTGCACAGTGGTAAGGCAGCACACACACGTGGAGCCAGACTGGTTGCAAAGGTCCCTCTCCTGTCCTGGGTGGCAAGCAATGAGCAAGTATTTAGAGCATCAGGGACCTTTGCTACCATTTTCATCTACTTCCCTTTGTCATTCCCTCTACACAGGAACAAGCTGCTATATAAAATGAAGGCTGGTAGGCAATTAAACAAAATATTTTTGATGTCTCTTTTTTGAGATGCTGTAACCCAGGCTGATGGACCGATTTCTGTGCAGAAAGCACTTGGAATTTTCAGCTGAACTTTTGTGTTCTTCATGCTAGATACCAAAGCCTGAGCAAGCYTGACCATTACAATATATGTAAATATCGGATGATACCATACAAATACCTCCTTCCCTCACTGAACAAACATCTTTGTCTTCTGAAAATAGTCCTCTCAGAGGAGCGAGGGAGGGGAAGAAAGGTGAAACTGGGTTGGATGAGTGTTTGTTGTGCTTTTCAACACCTGTCAACTTAGGATCTTTTGAGATTCTTCTAGCAGGTCCTTTTCCTCTACAAGGGTGTAGTATCATACAGATATGGTTCTATATCTGATCCACTGAGGGAAATTAATGTGAAGCAAGGACTAGGGTCCTTTTTCTTCATGCTAGTGTACAAATCACTGGACCAGTGCTATCATCTGTTCTGCTCTTCTGTGGCTCTCAGCCAGGTTGGTAAAGCTGGTGATATATTTGCTGCCTGTCATTCGCACCTGGTAAGTGTAAAGAGGCCATTAAGTGACTGGATGTAACCAGGCAACTGAAGTTTGGGGTTTGCTACCCCAAACCACAGCACAAGGCAAGACTGTAAGAAGACCACAGCACTGTGGTCAAAGAAGTTTTCCTGGAGCCTGATAAAGCAAACATAGAGGCTAAGGCATTGCTTGCATTGGATTCCTGTTTGGTTGCATGCCAGAGGAAACAGCAGGCTAGAAAAGCGGGTAGAGATAGTACCCAGGAGGGTTGCAAGCACAGCCACAGAAGTACTGGTAATTGTGACACCAAGGAAAAGCTGTTAGGGAGAGAGAGACTTTTGGGTACGAAGGAAGTGACAAGAAATTTGGGGCTGTGAGGAATGAAATTGCATAATCTTTCCTTGTTGCCCTGTGTGTTTGGGGAAATGAGGTTTTGCACATTCTCGGTAAATAAACACTAGTGTCTCCCTCGGTAAATAAACACACCTGTCTCCATCATACATTGTTTCTCCTGAATGGAGGTAGCTCACAAGGCGGCATTGCTAACCATGGAGATCAGAAAAGGGAATGCTACTTTCCCTTTTTGGAGAAGCAGCCTCTCATTGAATGAAAGCATACAAGAATATTTTTGTTTCCTAACACCTAAGACATGTTAAAACTTGCTCCTTCCCAAATGCCTACAAAGAAACGAGCATTATTCCTAAAAGCCATTACCATCATCTGTCATTTTCTCCTCTGGGCATCTCCTCCTCAGTCTCCCTTGTCTCTGAATTCTCTCTAATATGAGCATTGCAGTTCTGGGATTGTCTTCATTTTGGGTCTTTTATAATGCCATCAGCATGGCCAAGATTTAACGGGTACTGAGCACAAGCACAGGATTTTTCCAGTGGCTCATGCGATAAGCTGTGTAGCTTGGTAACTTATTCCTGGAACACTTCCATGAATTCAACTGGAACAAAACCAGAAAGAATAAGAAAATGGCCCTGGCTTAGGGATGGGAAATGGTCTCGTGGGGTCTAGGTGAACATATCCAACCCCTCTGGCAGATTCTGCAGTCATGATCTACAATCTGCCAGATCCTGCAGTCCATTTCGGACAGACTGACTGAGTTGCTGAAATCCACACAGAAACACTGAGCCAGTGACAAACTAAGAAGCTGTAACACTCCTTGAAATTCTCTGGATCCTTATAGACATGCTAAGTGGCACATTAAAATCTAGTCTAACTTCTACCATAACTAAAGAAGTCTGTAGTGAAACCAGTGATTTTAAAGGAACGGATAGGAGGCCAAAGCTCTGAAACCACCAATGAATGCAGGTTGAAGCACTCCCTGCTCCGTATTACCCCCTGCAAAGGTAACAGCTCTCTCAAGGTTATTGTTTAGCCAGAAGTAGTGGTACAGTGTGTACATCCTGGCTTGACATTGGTAGGGTAGTTAATTTTTACTAAGCTCTATTTCTTATGAGTATTTTTATCCCTTTGCTTGTGTGTTTGGCTTCCAGCTAACTGTGAACATAGCTTCTTCTCTGTGGGGGGTAAAGATACACAATGGCCAAATCAGTGTTTCCCTTCCAAAGCTGGAAGTGCCATTAGTGTGTTACTTGTTCGTCTGAATTAAGCTATCTGATTTTGCCTGGAGTAAAGCAGGGAGCCATTTTTCACCTAAATTCCTCCATACATGCGACAGCAGAGATAAGGTGCTAGGACTGGGAACCCTGTCCATGGTATGGCCTGATTAGAGAGCGAATGTATGTCCATAGCCATTCTCTTTTCAGAAAAGGACAGAAGTCACCTTATTCGATGGGAGATAAATATCAAATAAAAATAATATTAAATTAATATCAAATAAAAATAATGTTAAAGGGACCACAAATTCTGAGAGGGGTGTCTCTTTTTGCTTGCTTATCAGCTGCCAACTTGGATTTGGCTATTTTAAGCCAAGCCAGTCCGTTCTCAGGCAAAACATATTATGGTGACAGTAGTAAGGGTCCTTCTCCCAAGCAACACAATGAGAGCTGTCATCAGATTTTGGAAGACCCAGACTGAAATCTCTCTTCTCACAGATCTGGAGCAGAGGTTGGAAAGCAGCCCACTGCCCTCTGGAGCCAGGAGCTCTTTTGAGGGAGTGGGTATTCGTCCTTTGTGCTTTGTATGAAACAACTAGATATTCACCAAGCAACAGGACAGGTGATGGGTAGAGAGCTGGCTTTCAGTTTCTGCTGCAAGCACTGGATATCTTTCAGAGGTTAAATAGCTGACGGGTTCCTCTCAGCACTAAAGACATTTGAATAGGTGAAGCATACATCTAGACGCTTAAGTAATAGGCATCTTTATTATATTCAGAAAATACTACATTAAAGCAGTAACATTCTTTTTAAAAACATGTTGTAATTTGAAATATCTTCAATGATGTTACTAATTTGTGCTTTCAATTCCTGGTTATTGAGTTCTTTCTGAATGTAGAAGGCAACAGTACAGTACCTCCTTTTTATGGAGATTAACGTCTGTGAATAACGCCTTTGAGTTAGGCCATGTGTATGTGATTAACTTGTTGGTTACTGGGCACAGTTTTAAAGAATTATGCTGAATACATGGACCAGTACTTCCCTTTTCTTGCATTTCTGATCTTTCTGTGTGATTGAGACTTCATTAGTGTAGAAGCCATCACTGTTTTATTTTTCTTGTTTTCAAAGTTGAGCTTTTTCATTAAGATCCCACAGTTGACTGTGGGAAGATATTTGCCCTCCTAGAAGAATCATATGAGGGAAATCCTCGCCAGAGAGAGAAGCCTGATTTTGTTTGCTTATTCATTACTAGTATGGACTTATAATGGAAGTTGTTTTCAGACTCCTCTAAAAATGAGCTTTTTTCTAGCTAACATTTCACATTACAACCCTGGACCATGACCTGATCTGAACTTACTGGGGCTGAGCAACAGTAGGGACATGTAAGCATCAAACACTCATTTCTCTGGTGTTCCAGCTGCTTTCCAACACAATAGTAGTCATTGGCATAACTCCTGCATTTCTGATCAGATAACAAGGCAAGGAAAGTGGGTGCCTCTGCCTCCCAGGTGGAGTCATCAAGTTAGGGCCCTTGATTTCTGCTGATTAGAGGATACTATGAACAACATAAGCAATTTACCATGAGACACATATGGAGGTGGCTGCTGCTTTGAGGTCAACCCTACTGAAATGGAGCTTAAAATGCCAAAATATCTGAGCAGAGATTAGTCAATGTGAATAATATGATCCTGAGACTGGAAGTATCCATGGTAAGGATACTATTTTTGATTATAACAGCAAAGAGGAGAAAAATAAGCTGCTGGTCTAAAACACATTCCAAGTATGCTGTCTTCCAGGCCCTAATTTTATTAAAAATATGGCATTTTCCTTAAACAGTGATGACCTTTGTTTTGAAAAAAGTTTAGTCTTAATGCAGTCAGGTATACTATTGTTACTGCAAATACCGCATACTGAGGTTTCATCCAAACATTTAATTTTCTGTTTCACTTCTCATAATTTTTGGTGTTTTTCATTAGGCAAATGCAGGTGTCAAAAAGATGTGGTCAGGTAAAAAAAAGTGTTATAAAGGCAAGTTTGAACTGGTCAAGGCAAATGCCATGGCAAATATTGATCCAAATGCTCATATTACAAGGGGCACACATAGGGAATCCTTTGCACTAGTCAATGCTGATTTTACTGCCAAGTGAGGTATGGTATTGAGTTACTGAATGAAGCTGCATATGCATATCAAGCCCATGTGGTGGACAGCCAGTGTCTCCATATCTTACATCCTTGTAAGGGTATCTGCAGATGTAGTCCCAAGGCCACAGCTACTTGTAGAGCCCAGGCTAGATGAACAGAGTGAGACAAGCTTCCCTTGAAATGTTTATAGTCCCTGGAGACAAAGAGCAAAAGGGGAGATAGATAGTTTTAAGAATCTAAACAGTCTTCTCTGAGATCACCTGGCATAGCATGGCAAAGGCTTGACAAGAACCCAGCCCTCCTCAGTCGCAGAGTAGTGTCCTGCTCATGAGGCTACTCCACCTTGTCAGGAACCTGCTCAGGTTGGATCTAACATTAGCTCTCCACAGTATAGTTGTTAATATCAAAAGAAGTTGTCTAGACTCCCTAYATAATCTGTTGAAACAGGTGTTTCTGGAACATGATTCAGCTCATTCTGAGTAGACCTCTAAAACAGGTCCGATGATCAAATTCTGGAAGGGCTTAGAAACGTTCAAAGTTCTTTTGACTAGGGAGGAATGACTAGCTCTGAAGTAACCATCCTCATGGTTAACATCATTATGTGGATGAGAAGAATCTCACTTTCATTGTTTGAACTGCCAGCAATGAGCTTTTCATGAAAGAGTTTGTAGGAAGGCTTTAAGTAAAATCATCAGCCTCCCCTACATTTAGCAGAATTATTTTAACAAGAAAGTTCTTTTGGGGTAAGTCTAAGTTTGCTCCCCAAAACAAAGAAATTTCACAAAGGTGGAATGTGCAACACCTGACTGTTGAATGAAGTTGCCATTAAGGATCTTGAGCCTTGGTGTTCTGAAATGAAAACTGAACTTGGTATTAGCTATCCCCAGAGGTCTTGTTTACATGCCAGTGAACAGCCTGTGTTTGTGCTCAGTAGCTTATTTCCCTGCATTTTCAAGTTTTACTTGTTTTATTTTATCTTAGAGTTACTGATTTTATTACAAGGTTTCTTTTTCTTTTTCCTTCCTAGGGGGTTGTTTATCACCATTCATGACAAAGGACATATTGCAACAATGCTAAACTCTTGGCCCGAAGAAAATATTAAGGTATGTGTCATGTCCTCTGTGGATGGGGAAACTATAGGGAGTTGGGTGCAAAATACGATATTGAATGGGACTGCTTGACATCATTATTGCAGAATTGCTATTTAAAAGGACAAGATAAGAAATATTCCCTCCCTCAAAGAGTTTCCAGGCCAGCAGTTGCACCTCAAAGACTCTAACATGTATGAGCTCAAAAACATCTTTATCAAAGGTAGCAGGACCTTGGTCAATAAAAAGAGTGTTCATTGTAATAAATTTTTTGCAGGACGGGCCCTGGCCAAGACCTAAGATACTGAAGAATTCTGTGGCTAACTTGCGACTTTTTTAGATATACCAAGGCTCTTAAGATATCTGTGTAGCTAACTTGCTTGTAGAACTCATTCCCAAATCCAGTGAGTCATGCAGCCTCCAGAACACCGGCAACTTTCCAGATAATGTTTGATATCCAGCAGCCGAAAAAGCTACTTACACCCCACCCAAAAAGCAATCTTTTGAAATGTTTTTCGCTAGAGCTCAGGGGCAGGCAAGTCCCTGGCATGAAATAAAGTCAACACTAAAGACAGGTCATGCCAATCACCTCCTTCATCAGTTTGAAAATATGTGTGCCTGGGAATTCCCCTGGCTGTGGACAGAGCTTCAATCTCATATCACTCAGCGGTTTCTCCCAGGAACAAAGCTGAGAAAACCTGCAAACATTTTCCATTTCTAAGAAAAAGAAACAGTATTTAACATGTTTCCAGAAGAAGTAATCATATTCCTGTAACCTTGCCTTTGGAACCAGGGAGAACAAATGCAGACTAGATATTTTGTCCTTGCTCTGTCCAAAGATCTCAGTATTTCCAGTTCTTTCTGACTCAGGATTGTTAGCAGAACTCCTTATGGCTGAGAGAGATGTTTTTGCAGTTGGGGAACCTGGCGCAGAAAGGTTAAACACTGTTATTGAGACAGCCCCCTCTGGCACCCAAAACAGACCATAGGAAGTGCGGTGATCCATGGAAGAGATTCAAACTATCTACTTTCCCAGTCTGCCAGACCACAGAGGCAACTAATTTCATCAGTATTTCTGTTTTGGACTGCAAGTTTCCATATATGTTTGTACACAGAATTCTCCATGCCTGAACTGGTAGGTACTTGAGCACTGTTGTGATTTTGAGATAAGTAGGGAGGCACCTGAACTGAACCTAAGTCCCTGGAGGAACTTAGTTTTTTAGACAGGCTCAGAACACATTGGACACTGACAGCAGTAAGTGCCATTAAAGACAGTAAAGAAATACCTGGAGATGCTGCCCCACATTTTGCTTCATGGCTCCTTAGAGCCTCAAGGCAACAGCACTTGCCATGGAAATGGGAAAGCTGGGTCGTAGGCCTGAGTCCTCTGCCTGGAAGGGCTGGAAGAGTGATCTGCCGAGGTTAGCAAACCCTCAGCCAAGCTCTGATGTGACTGCTCTGAAAGAATCACAGTGCCAGAAGTAGAACAAGCAAGGAGGAGGCCATTTCTGAGCATATTCATGTGGCAGCCTATTTTTGTATGTCTATTCCAGAGTTGCTAATGAATCCTGCCATGAAGGGACATTGGATAAAATGCACACAGTCCTCATCACTGCCTCCCTCTTGCTAATTTTCTCTCTCATTCCTTAATCTTGTTCTCTTTTCTGTACTGTGGCCCAGCTACAGTGGGAGGGATGCAGAGGTTCATGTAGGATAGCTTTGTGGTAAGGCACTGTCCTGGGGAATGGGAGCTGTCACCTCAAGCTGATGAGAGTCTAGAAACCGTATCTCCTGTTCATAGACAAGTGTGCTACCCTGCAGGCTATGGGATTGGCCTGCCTACCCTCCCTCCCTCAACAGGATGCTTATCCTGAGAAGTGCACTCAGTATTTTGAATCTCAGGCAGATAGAGCCATTCAGACTTGTCCTTGAACATACTGTTTTCTGTTGGTGGGCTCAAGGCAGAGCATCAATTCCTCCTAGAAAGTTTGAGCTTGTGTGATCAGTATGGAGAGGTGGGAATAATAACAAAGGCACTTACCTCTTTTCATTGCCCAGGGAGCTTGGAGATGAGCTTAGTGCTCTGGATCACTCTGCTGGGCTAGATGGCTCCTCCTTAGGCACTGAAGTACTGAGCTACTTACCTACAGCACGTGACTGAATACAGCCTATGGTCCAGATTCATCTCAGTTAATGTTAGCTGTCTAAAGACTCAATGCCTAATCTCATCTTGTTAATACTACTTCAGTGATCAGTGAAGAGGAAGATGAGCATCTTCAAAGAGAGATAACATCTTTCATCCCTTACCAAAACAGGTGTTGGATGGAGAAGACACTCTGTGGAGATTTCTGTCCCTCCCCATCAGCTATCAAAGAATCTTAGAAATTGGTTAGGTGATTGGCTTAAACTGCACACCTAACTTTTAGGAAAAGACTTGACCAGAGTCATCAAGAAAGTTTGTAGCACAGAAGGAGGTAGAAAACAGGTTCTTAACTGTTAAGCCAGTGGTTCAGTTAGAAGGGTTTCTCCTCCTCGATCAGAGATTAATGTCCTGGTTGTTGAGTGTTGATCATGTGGTGGTGATTGATTAAAAACATTATTCTAATGTGCTTGCCAGTCAGGTGCCCAATGAAACTTTGCTTTTTATTTTTTTGAATCCAAAGAACTATAAACAAATATGAATCCAAGTTCCTCCCTCCAATATACACAGCAGCAAATGTCTTTCATGCTCTATTTTCTGCTTTCCTGTATTCTTCAAATGTTCTGTACCTTGGAGAGCTTTGGTACCTATACAGTGCGACACTTCTAAGAATGAAGAAAGGTACTCTCTCTGATGGGTTTACAAGTGCTATTGAGAAGTTTTCAGGCTGTACTTAACTCTTTTTCAAAAAATATTCTCTACATAGTTAGAATTTTGACTTTTTTTTGCATCAGTTTCAGGATAAACCAGTCTCAGTGTATGCACTCGCTGTTTTCCATATTCCAATTACTGCCTTCCAGTCCCAATTGCATCCTCTGGGTGTGGAGAAGAAGTGAGTGCACACCCAGAAACAGATGGAGCCAACCCAAAAAAGAGACTTTCCCATTGCTGGCTAACACTTCTCATTGACTCAGAAGGAAAAACAAATAAGAAAATATCCCAAAATGGAGGAGAATAAGGGTATTATTGTCATGGTTATGAATCTCYGCCAGAAGGGCATGTTCAACCTCTAGCCTAAGAATAGGTGTAGAGTCCTTTTAGTTTAAATACTTTTTTCACTGAAGGTTCGCTTTAAGGGAATTCTAACTCCTAGTGACAAGAAACTGGCAACAGCACAACAACAAATATTCTAAATATAGCAGGACTGTTTCAAAATAATGCCTGTTACATATAGATTATCACTATTATTATGTGCATTACAACCCTGGAATATATCATGCACATTACCACCCTAAAACTACCAGAGTTTTGTTTTGTTTTGTTTTGTCTTTTTGCTAAAAGGCAAAATAGATGTAAAAGGCAAAATAGATGCATATGTGCCCTGTGTATCTTATTTTTCCTCAGGCTTAATCCTGAACTATGCAATGTAATGTAATGTAATTCTTTTCTCCCATTACACACAATAGGTTAAGTTAAGGCAGAAAATATCCTTGGGAGATGTATATAGTTCATGTTGAATAAAAGCATCTGACTGCTCATCATGAAGCCATAGTGCAAAAGTTTAAGTCCTTTCACAGTTTCTCCCTTTAATCATCTGAAATAGGCAGGAAAGGACACTGAATTAGGAAAATGGAGAAAGAGGTTTATTCCATTCCCAAACAAGGAAATACATCTTCATCCTAGCAATAAACCAACATATCTTTATTATCCCTCACAAAAAGAAAGTACATTTGGTGAAATGTACTGGTGAGCTTCTGATCCCTCATTCTCTTTACTTCTTGCTGAAGCACACGCATGTGTGTGTCCTAAGTTTGGCGTTAACTTTGCACATCAGCAAATAAAGAACTTCTCCACAGTCTTCTCCTTTGAAATCCAAACTAGACTGTGCTTTTGAGTCACCCGCAGTCCAGTAATGCATTTGATGTGAGCGCTGTGTTCTCTGAAGTGCTGTGACAGCATTGAAAGTTGAGGTTTGTTATTGTATTTACAGCTTTTCTCCCACAGTGGGAATGGACTCCAAYATCTTCCTGTTCTTACTGGGTTTCAGAGCTGCGCACAAGAGTGCCTGACCCTGGGGACAAAACTGACATACATWGTAGTTAACCTACAATATGTGAACMTTARTCAGAGCGTCTTGTTCCTTTGCCTCCTAAAGTCTGGATGATGTAAAGTGTGGGTTGCATAGCTCAACTTTGGACTTCTAATTTGAACAATGTTAAGCAGGCTTTTATTTCCTTTCTTGTCACAAGGAAAAGATACAGWAAAGAGAAAAGCAGGGAGTTATAGAACAGAGATTTGGGTGAGGTRGCACATCACAGTATTGCTGAAATGCAGAAGGCCAATTGCACAAAGTTAAATGGCAATTGTTTAACTCCCAGTTAGGTGGGAAAAAGATTTAATATTAAATATATAGTGTAGGAGACCTCTCCACTAACTGGAGATATCTATGGCCSCTGCATGTGAACAAGATTCCCTCAGCCCCCTTTATAGTCGATAGAGTGAAACAGGTACTTCTGAGACAGGGTGAATCTAGTCTGTTTTAGGTGTTGACAGAGATGAGTAGAGTTGTGCCTTAATAGTTTCTGCTTCTCTCTACTGACTGTAAAGGGAGCGCAGGATAACTTGCTCAGGTGAAGACACTTCCAGCGTAAATGACTGTGTTTGGTGAGAAGAGACCTGACCAAGGGCTTTAAATGAACTTGTCTAGATGAGAGGGGAGTGCATGGACTGACATCCTGGTGCATATGCCTCCAGCAGGTTTGTACAGCCCCTCTGCAGCCCATGCTGCTAACAGTGCAAACGACTTCTGTCTGCCTGCCTTGCAGTCACAAGTCTGCTGCAGTGTAGACATCTCCTAAGTGACCATTGACCAATTCCCCCTCTACTCTTTTTGCTTCTGTTCCTTTCTTCTACCCTTCTGAATGTCTCTGTGCTTTCCTTATTCCCCTCCCCATTTTGGGTCATGTCTCTTGCAAACTCAGTGCTATCTCACTACTGCTGTCAGAGACACCAGAGGCCAGAAGACCCAGTTATAATGAGTTTTGCTTTGATTTTCTGATGTTGACCACTCTACAGCTACTCTACAAGAGTGTGAAGACATGAGCTGGTTACTTCCACACATGAGCAAAGGTGTTTTTGCACAAAACTCTTTTTCTAGTAGTCCAGTGACAAAAGAGAGGAAAAAATCAGAGCCAGATCTCTTTTATGCAGCTTCTGACTGTACAGCTGGGAGTGCACAAAGAGCAATGCTTGTTGGGTTCTGCTACAACACAATTGTAATGTTGGCGAGCAGAACTGCTGTACTCCCACACTGAGTGCAGCTTACCCATYGGTCACATTATCTCCTCCCCGAAATGAACAGCCCTGTATCATCAATAGCTAATTAAYGTGGCATCATGTAGAAGGAACAAACATCCATTGCACAATGCAACTGCAAAATGTCATTGGTATGAAGACAGTGGAGCTGGTTTTGCTGCTAGAGCCTTGGCAACACCATGCAGTGGTCTCTTTTGATCCTCCTAGGCTATCGTGGTGACAGATGGAGAGAGGATTCTCGGATTAGGAGATCTAGGAAGTTATGGCATGGGTATCCCAGTGGGGAAGCTTGCTTTGTACACGGCTTGTGGTGGAGTTCACCCACAACAGTGTCTCCCTGTCCTGCTGGATGTCGGCACAGACAATGAGGTAAGACTTACAGTTTTTCATGAATCTGACAGGGGGAGGAATTGTTGAGATTGATGCTTAACTCTGAGGCCAGGTCCCTAAATGTGGAGGCAAAGCCAGAGACATCCAAGATCAGACGATGGCTAGACCAGCACTGCAGGGAAGTGGCCAGGTTGCATTCCTGTTTAATGGTCAAGAAGCTTTTGTTCTTATGGGGAACTGAAATAAACACTGAATAACCTCCTGGTCCCCTGGTGAGAAGACTCAGAGCATTGCCAGTTGGAGCTGACAGGTMAGCTCCATCTTTCAGCATGGCAAGGTGAGTTAAAAGATTTCAGCCAGGATGATCCAGATTTATTCTTCCTGTGGTAATTGTGAGGAAACAGACAGATGCCCGTGTCTGTGTGGAAGTGACTGTGTTCCAGCAAATGGAGAATCCCTGGTGGGTAGTTTGTGAATGATTAATTTCAGTGTTTTGTCAGATTGCACACTTTACTGCCCATGATAACCAGACAGGAGGACTCCATCTGTTCGCAGATTTTTGCCTTATGCCTCTGGCTCTGAAAGGCAGCATTTTAGCAATGCCAGAATGGACATCTGTGAGGATGTCTTTTTTTTTTTTTTTTTAATGAATATCTTATAGTTATTTGTGATGGCCAGGGCTTGTCCATGGCTGTAAAATGTACTTGTGTCTCACTTGACCCTAAATAAACCAAATGTGTTTCTTGAGAGAAATGACAAATCTGGGGTATAAAAGCGTTGAGCTTGTGTATGAGGACATATGCTTCCATGAGTGCCTGACATTTTCAGACACTCTTTGGAAAGCTACATTTTCAGCACCTTTTTCACGGAAGCCCCAGGTCTCTCATACTGGACACTTGAAAAGAAAGCAAGCAAAATCAGTGACCATAGATAACAYCTAGCATGAGGTTCCCAATCACCTCTTCTGTCTCTGGTCCCAGACTTCTTGTATCCCTTTGGTGCAGTGGCCAGTCTATGAGGCACCTGGGTGCAGATGCTTCCCCACCCACTGCTGAACATGCATGACCATCTGTTTCTACCTCAGTATGCAGAGGGACACTACAATCCAGAGCAGCACACTGGGTGGTTTTTAGGTATCTTCAAGGGTAGCTGCTATCAGAGAAAGGGACTCCCAAGATCAGTCTCCGAGGTTTGGACACTTTCATYCTGTCCAAGTTCCCGTGTAGTTTATGTGTCCAGGAGTTTCTCTGTGGAAGCAGTTTCCAGAGGTGGGATTAAGATACAGGAGTAGCACAGTTTCCAGACCTGTGTTTTGACCATGAGCCTCCCTCACAATACAATTAATTAATTAATTAAATGGCTTTCTCATGTGCATAAATCCAGCTTCACCCAACCCTAAGCACACGCCAGAAGCATCCTGCCCCGGGTGTGAACTCATTCTAACATCACCATTTTGTCAGTCCACAGAAGGATACCTCCAATAGGCACTCATCCTATCCATCTCTACCTGTTAATATATGGTGAGCCTAGGGTAACTGTGCTGCTAATAAGGGCATCTCAGATAGAATGGAGTAAATATAACAGTTTTATTATATTTTTAACAACACTTCCCACCTTGTCTTTCTGACAGTCTAGAATATTCTCGTGTACCCTTTCAGCAAATCAGTCTTTTTTCAAAGCTTGGCATTTCCGAGCTCGCYTATGAGAGAATTTTATATTCCACAAAGCACCTAGAGCTATATGAACAACTAGTGAATTAATACAAATGAGTCTGCTTTCTGTTTCATGCCCCGAAGAGTTAGTGTTTTGAACTCAAACAAAAACCTCTTTCATCTTTCCTGCTAAAGGAAAACAGCTGTGGCCAGAAAAACAGATCTAATTTTAGTTCTGCCAACATTTTGAGCCCATATGGCTACAGGACAATAGGCTGGTGATGGGTTGTCCTCTTMTTATATTGATGATTCAGTTCCTGAAATCAGGAGGGAACTCTAGTTGCTTTGTAGTGACTCACTGAGGTGTTGGCCCACCTGTCTCCTGCCACTGTCTGTCCTGTGATTTTCCCCAAGTTATTGCTGTTTCCATGCTGAGCCAGCCCTTTGACATATGGATCCTAACTTAACACCTGGTGTGGAGGTGGCTGGAGGAACGGCCCTTTTTTATGTTCACAGCAGGAGCTAAAAAATAAACTGATCTGTGGTAAGAAAATATTCTGCCGTGACAACTGCAGATAACTAGTGCTGAGTGCTAGCTAAAGGGCATGGGAACCTTCTGGCAGCTGATTACTGGTTCTGGTCAGCTCTGGGCTAGCTCCTAAAGGCCTAAATGACGGGTCATTTCAGGTTACTGCAGGTGAGCTTCATTGCTCAAAGCACTGTTTGGTCAACACCTTTCCCTTCAGTGAGAAATCAAGAACTGATTGAGCAGTAAACGCTCCCTACACAAGGTCATCTTTATTCACGAGGAGTGAGAGAGACACCTTGGTAGAGTGTCTTGGTAGACTGTTTCTGTTCTGAGGATGCAGAGCTCCATTTCCGATTGGAGTCCAACACACACTAAGTTCCTCCAACTGTGTCTCCACAAAAAGATAGTCCATAGCATAAGTTAACTTGTCATGGATCTGCCTTGCGATCTGGAAGAGCTGTGTAAAGTGGTGTTCACTGTATAATGAGTGAAACTAATATGGCTAAAACAGACAAACGTTTTGGGAGGCTAGGACATAAATCTCCCTCCAGCCATGGAAGAGACACTGTCAACAGAATTCCTTTGTATCCTAGGCTCTCCTGAATGATCCACTCTATATTGGACTGAAACACAAGAGGGTTCGTGGGAAACAATACGATGAACTGATTGATGAGTTTATGCAGGCAGTTACCAACAAGTAAGTGGGATTGTATACATGCCTCCTCTGAGCTGCTTCTATTTAGGAACAAATGTTGCAACSCTTGAAATAAACATTAGTCTAATTGATTGTCCAAGCAAAGAAAGGTCATTTAAATGCAAGTCTCCTGGGTGGTCTACAAATGACTCTTTGTGCTTGAGCACTCTATGTCAAGATTATTTATATCTTCAGGGGACCAAAATGGGGCTAACTATTTATATCCATTTCCTGTCCATACAGGTCAGAGGTGTCAAGCATATGCCCTGTAGGCTGTATCTGGCCTCCATCATGCATTTATGGGACTCATTCAGCATAGGCAAAATCTAAACTTTATTTTGTTTACATTTTGTAAAGAAAGTTTCTGTCATTCACTATTGTGAAGAAAATCTTCTAAATGGAAATAGCATGATGTTGTCTGCCTGAGTCTGCAGAAAGCTTATCTGTCACTTACTCTGTAAAAATACAAGTCTCCCTGCTGGCATTGAAGCCTGTGGAATGAGAAGGCCAGGGTTACAACCATCATCTTTTTAATCRTGGGACAGACTGAATGCATGTTCCCATTCTCACTGGCTGGCTGAGACAGATGATCTCTGATGTACCAGGGAGTCTTGCTACGGACAGAGCTGGGAATTGCATTTCAGTGCTGTCTGTGCACTTCTTGCACTGCATTTATTTCCTCTTTATGGAAAAAAGCATTTTCTGGCATTCCTAAAGYAACAGATGATATGGATCAGGAATGGCAGAGAGCTGTCATCTGTGCCTGAATAATGGGTGCTGCATGTCTGTAGGTTGTAGGAGCTGAAGGAGCCATGTTTGATCATTCCTCCTTTTTTCTGTCTCCRGGCTCTGTGTCTGTGTGTGGCTGTGTGTGGCTATGTGTGTTTATGCAGAAATGGGAGGGAATGGGTAGTACGTGTGTCATCAGCAATCAGTTCATTATGTCTCCCTTGAGGTAGGAGACATAATGCCCAATGGCTAATGGCAACACCTACCCTTCCTCTGAGAAGCTTGTCTTTATGTTTGGCCTGACTACCCAGCTGGCTATGGGTGGAGGGATGTAGGAAATAAGGGCTGAAATGCTGAGGACTGTTCGATCACAACTGATGAACCAAGTTTTGAGAGGGATGAGGGCATCATGGAGAACTTCGACATCTGTTGATGTGGTGTCTCTGCAGCTTTGTACAGCACACTGTACATGTACAATGCTGCCTGTAGGACAGGACTCTCTCTTTTGCTCTTCAGCAGMATGATGTAGACACGTCCCATATGATGTAGGTCAGTACGTTACCCCTTCAAGCTGCAGTTTCCCACCTACTGCACAAAGGTACTTGTTTTCAGTCAGTGGTGTAACTCCTGTATCTGTAAACATGAACATAGTAATGCTGCCCTGAGCGGAGGACCAAAAATACCTAAAGGTGACTGCAGAGGAGAGAATTTTGTGTTTGTGTGCCGGTTTGTGCTTCTCTGTATTGGATAAGACAGCTTGACCCAAATGTTAGTTCACTGCAGCATAGTTTTACATTAGAAACTTGTGGGTTATTCTAAGGGGGGAAATTTCTTAGGGACTAGAAAACTAGTAAAACACAACTAAGAAATCAGAAGAGAATCTACAAATTGTACAAATGATTTAAGAGTTGTCAGGGTTGACTTGTGTTTGTTTTTTTTTGTTTTGACTGTAATCACTAATTAATTCTTCAAGAAAACTGTCCTGTTTCCTTTTGGCCAGGAGACCACAGAGATATTCCAGTGTCAGTATTTATGATAGATTTGGAATGAGAACCTAGATCATGGTCTCAGCCATCATAAATTCGACTCTGGGACGTATGTTTGGGGTGTTAAATGCAGAGCCCGTTGCGCCCACTACTCTTGTGATATCAGTGACACCTAGAAAGACAATTTGCCTTTTCTGTGCTTGCCACTGGAGGGAAAGGATTGGCTGTTATTTTCCTATGTTTAGTTTACATGAGCTAATCTCCACACCGAAGGGGGAAGACACTCAGCCACCAAACAATGAGCTCCTATCTTGTGAGAAGGTGATGTCATGTCTAATGCTTTAATCCAAGTACTGGGAATCAAGTTCCCRGGGGTCTCTGTCCAAGTTTTTGTATTTCTCTCAGCCAGGATGAATTGCTTGAACACAGTAAGGCCCAGAAAAGTTCTCTAAAAAGTGGGGCTGGAAAATTCCACTTCATAATTCTCCATTCACATCTGTAAAATGTTTGGAGATCCTTGAGTGAAAGGAGCCATTACCTTGTATTAKTATCATGACCACCAGCATACTTTCAAGAGTTGTTGGAGTATGATCGTGTAGGAGCTCTGGACTGGGGACTATTTCTGCTATCAGCCTGGGTTTGGCAAACTTACATGCAGCAGATTCATTTGGTCTCAAATTTCCAGTGGAATGACTGGATACAACCCAGTAGGAATTCTCACTTCTGTTACAAAAGGAAGCAGCAATGGTTCAGAAGGGCAAGAACGTGCTACTTTATTGTAGCCTGCTTCCTTGTTTGAGGAAACCTGTGAGTATGAAATGGTGTGATCTTCAGTCTGCTCTGATTTCATGTGCAAATGTATAACGTCACATGGGAATTCACATATCTGTGGAGGAAGCTTTTGGATTGTCACAAATCTCTTGGAATTTGGGGGGTTCTTTTTCAGCTTGATGTTCATGCAGAAACTCTGCCTACTTCCTGAGGGTACTTCAATTACTCATGGAAACCATTTGTCAGTTCCTTTGCAGGAGCACCTCCCAGCCTGTAAAATAGCTGCTGGCTCAAGGGACATTTGTCACTAAATTGGAATGTGTCAGAGCCCACAGGAAAGCCAGTAGAGTGAAGATTTACAGTTCTAATGGAAAAATAATATCAAGCAGATGTCAAATTTCTATAGCGGGAGACCCCTGCAGTCAATGGAAAGGGCTCCTGGTCCCATAATAGCCACCTCATAATGGAACTAGGAGTGCGTCAGAGGCTTCAGAGTTAGCACTTAAAGTATTTAGAAATAGTGTGTGACTTCTGGGCATTTTTAGGTCAAATAATTAAAAAAAGCCCTTCCTTGAACATCTGGATGAAATATCTGCATTTTCATGGTGCTTAAACCTCCATTCATTACTCTTTCACCTAAAATACATAAAATGACTTCCTAACAAGAGTTCCCAGTCCTGCACTTTGCTCCTCTTGGGAGGCAACCACATTCAAAATTTGGCCCATTGAGCTTAGCCTATGACAGAATGAAGAAGCCTGGCAAATTGCTGTTTTCTCACAATGAGTAATACACTTTGTGATGGGAAAATGAAATTATTGTGTTTTCCCTCTCCCCATTTAAAAGGGTAAAGGGCAAGTCAGCCAGTTTTATTCTTGAATTGGTATATTTTTGTAGGCTGGAATACTCACCTAAAGTGTCCAAGGATCATATTAGAATAACCCACAGAATTTCCGGGGCCTGCATATAGGAGCAAATTAATTTTGAAATCAAAAGAGCCATGGGAGAGGCTGTTGTGCTGGCATATATTCTCTGTGCACTGCAGAGCATCCAGTCCTCTGACGCGGTGATGAGGTCTAGTCTCTRCAGTAACAATGTTCTTTAATCCTCAGACTCTCTTTCAAAGCAAACTACCATTGCAGGTTTCTTTCTTCCTTCTCGCTTTCTCCTAAACTGGTATTGGAGTTATATCATGTATAACCATATAAACAACTGGACCAGTTACTTATAAAAGACCCTCGGTCTCACTCCATTCACTCCTTTTATGGCCTCATCATACAGTAACAAAGCAGCTCAGTGGCTCCAAATGGCCGGAGGTGTTGACGGATGGCCTGTCCCAGAGCTCCAGCCTCCGTTTTGAACGCTGGCCTCGCTCGCTTGCTGACAGGCRCTGAGCACGCAGCCTGAGACTCTGGGAGAGGCCCTTCCACACGCCGGCAAACCATGTCGCAGAAGCCGCATCAAGCTGTCATAATTTCACCCCCATTTCCTCTCCCATCACYGCTTATTAACAGGGTGACTGGGGAAACAGAAGTTTTCTCTTTTATCAGCCTGTGCCATATGGCAGAGCACAGAAGACAACGGGAGATCAACGCTCAATTATTCAAAATGGTAGAAGAGGAAAAGTAGCCCTGCTGAGTTTTTTTCTTGTGTTTGTTTTATACCTGATTTCTGTTTGCCTAATCCCTTSCCAGTGATTTACCCACAAGCATACCAAGCAGCTGCAGATCAGGTCCCGTGTGCTCTCCAACAAGCAGAGCCTGTTCCCCAACAAGCCGCCTCTGTTTCAGCAGTTCTCCAGTGGTGCGGCTCACAAATTCAGCAGCACCTTTCTGAAACAAAATCACCAGTACAGTTGCCCCCTGTGTTWTTTATTCAGATGTTATTCAAGTTAACTGGTAAATTGATCCAGAAAGGCTAGACTTAAGTGTCTAGGCATCACTGGCATCCACAAAGCCCTTGCATAATCCTGCTAACATCTAAAGTCCCTCAGCATCTGTGTGTCTGTGAGTAGGCCTGCACACTGTCACTAGTGCCCTGGCAGGGCTGAACTGCTGGTGGTTTAGATCTACACCAGTCTTCATGGGAATACAAGACAGATATTCTCCTTGCCCACCTCTGCTAATCRCCGCATCCATAGGGACTCTGACACGATCTAGAAGGGAGAAGTGATGGGGATGGGAAGAGCCACCCCTTCTGTCCAATATTCCAGCTTGCTGCTCTCTCAGCTTCTCTCTCAGCTCCAGTCAGTTGTCTCTGAGTTGCTCTGGGGAGATGCTCTCCCTGTTCCACCTTGTTGGAGACTGCTCTGGTTTCATACAAGAACTCTCTTTTGGAGCAAGAACCTAGATTTCCCCTGCCCTGTTGAGTGCTCTCCCCRCTAAGCCACAATATCGGTGGAAACAGCAGCATCTTTTCCTTCTCCTTCATCTTCTCACAATCTTTAAAAATAAGATCTTTTTTCTTTTTCTTTTCTTTTAATTTATAGGCTTCAGGTGCCTAACTCTAGGAGAGAGGTATCTCCTCCTGATCCTGAGAAAGATGGATGTGTCTCTACCTTTCCCCCAACATAAGGCTAAATAAGTTCCTGAGCAGCAATGCAAGCCATTTCCAAGTGTTGTTCTGCCACTTGGCACAGAGCAAGAAGTCACAAGTGTCAATGGYAGTGGCTGTTGGCATGGTTCCGCTGATGGGTTGTAGTACCCACCACTACCCATGCTCTTAAGACAGATGGCAAAGACATTTGTGACCATCGCATGTGGACCTTGTGTAGTAATTAAGTCCACATTTGATGTTGGCAGTAAGACCCCGAACAGAGGTTGGCTTCACTTAATTTCCATTTCTGTTAACAAAGTTTACCAAGAGAACTAGTTATTTTTTCTCCATTTCTCTTTCCATGGGCCTGAGAACTAGAAGTTCCTCTTACCAATCTCAGGCAGGGGTGAAGAAGTTTAGAAAACCTGCAAACCTGTGCCATCTAAAATGATGCTTTGTAATTAATGACTGAGAGCAGGAAAAGATGTGGTGGTATCTGAAGCAGAAGAGCATCTGTCAGCTTCCCAGTGACCTTCTTTGTGTGATTTCTGTGATACAGTGAAAGATCTGAGCTCATCAGCCAGCTCCTGGGATCTGCTTTCAGCCAGCAGATGATGTTTAATGTTAAAGGACAGTATTTAGGCTTTATTAGCTTGATTTTCTGCTACTGATGAATGACTGAGCTCCAGATRTGCTGCTACAGGATCCCTGTGGTAATGGACTTTCATACCTTCCCTGTAAAYGCCACTCCTTTGGGATACAGCCATGTTACAGATGCTGGGAAGCCTTCTGCCCCAGGCTTTCTGTCTGTGGTTTTCCACCTAAGCCAGATTTACCACAGTTGGCCTAGGAAAATGTAGCTGGAGAAGATCTGCTTGGATGGAAGGCAGATGGTGAGGCTCCATTCCTTGTCTGTCGGAGGGTAGCTCAAGGCTACATCTGAGGGTTAGCACTAACACAGTTGCATCCCCTGCTTGTGCCCTACTCCCAAGAAACCTTATACCTCCAGCTAGAGCCTTTCTCAGACACAGTGCAAGGAGGATGAAATCACTCTGMGTAAAAATGCAAGAATGGCCATATCAGCCATTAGTGCTAGACTTAGTGCTCAGAACTCATGAGACATGTTGGGCAAAAGGGCTTTTTTTTTTGCTGCTCTAAGAATTATAATGAAGGCTGACTATGATTTTTCAACATTTTTTTTCCCCAAGAACTTTGCGATTAATCTTGGCTCGATCTTGTATCCTGTCCCTAGCAGTAGCTGGCAGCAGGTGCCCAGTGATACAACTAAGAACAGGCACGCATACAATAATACTTCCTTGGCGTACACCCCAGGTTCCAGTAATCTGAGATTCAGGGATTTCCTGCTATCTTTGTGCTTCAGGGGTCACTTTCATTGATTTAACTCTCACTGAATCTATAGCAGGCTTTATGCCTCAGAGCGTGGTGGCTGTGTTTGTGTTGGCATGAACCTAGCCAGACTCCTATCCAATGTTAGAAATATTCTGCAGCCTAAGAAGATGGTGAGGCAGACAGCAGTTCCTGTTGGGTTCATGACGCAGCTCCCTGGCGTGTGATTTCTAAACCTAGGACTTAGAGCAATAAATTTTAGATTGGCTGCAACTGATACTCTGGTTGTAGAAAGCTCCCTTCTTTGGCTTACAATCTCACATTCTAGCATGAACGACTGCATTTTTGTCTCACTCATGACCACTGTCATAACTGCTACATCTGCTATAACAGTCATGACTTCTCATGTGGATCCTTGGGTCCAGCTTTCACTATGCTATGATTAACCTGGCAATCCATGACCCTGACTCATGTCATTGCTGTTTCAAAAGAAATTAACAGGTATGATCGTGTTGTCTGGCTTATCTCTTCATCTCTCCTTTTAACACTATTAGACTATTTAATCAGTGATATAAATAATGCTATTTAATCACATCTTTGTATTGAGTTTACCAATATTTTGTATTGAAGTTGAAATGAAATCAAAATTTAAATGAAATATTTTGTATTGAATTTACCAAAAATTTCATTCTAGTTGTCAGTTTTTAAGGGAAAACCTGCCTGCCTCTCAGCTATGTGGAAGTCATAACAATGAAAGGCTTTTTCTGATGTTAAGCSTAACATCTGTCTGCAGCCTATAAGCAAACAAATGTTGCAAGCTCTCTCTGCAAACAATAGTCCACTTGCCTGGCCCTGTGCCCTCCAGGTAGTAAACTTGTCTCTCTGTTGACTCTTYACATATCTTGTTGGCCAGAAACACATACAAATATGCAGACAGTACGATCCTCAAGTGATGTTTTGCAGACATGAATGAGAATAGGAAAAGCTTAGCCTTCTAGGAAACGCTTATGCTTTTGGCTGATCCTCTCTGTGTAACCCTGCCTATTACAAAGAGCCCAAGAACCACACGAGAGCTGCTGCTTAAGGGACTTTCAACAGAATTAGATGTGGGAAGGAAGTGGATCTCCAGAAGCAAAAATGAGCCTGGACATTGCGCCCTGTTTACATGGGATGAACAATGCTATTTTTTATCTCTAAGCCTCTTCTGAGCTTGGCCTCAGTGTTTGCTTATTTTGGATTGTTGTCTCTGGCTCTGTTTCTAATGTAGATAAAAATATCTTGTTTCATGCCTTGAGTCAGCTTTGGCATGAGATGGGCCAATATTCTAGTTTTATTCACCTTTGTTTGTGAAGACTCAGTTTGCAAAGACCTTGTGGAAATGCCTTGCTTTTTTCTCTGTCAGAATGCCCCGGCTGGACCCAGTCCCCTTTTCTGGCAGCCTGGGACATACTCAGCCATGCCTCCATAACACTGCCCATGTGCAGAGGCACTTTGCCTTTCATACACAAGGAAAATGCAGATTTTTAAGTCACTGCCTTCATCTCCAGTGGCAAAGCTAGAGCCTGGCTATAGCTGAATGGAGTCATGTGGAAAGTGCTTTGCTCACTTCTAGGTTATTTCTTTTCTAGCTACATCTGTCCCGGTAAGCAAGAGAGGTCAGAGCCTGTTTTCTGGTCCTAAGGCCAAATGGCATAGTTATGGCTGCTCATACCCATACTGCTTAGCTCTCTTATGACTCTAAAGCCACAGGCAAATTGTCTCTTGAATAGGTGCTTGGTCCAAACTTATCCTGAAAGTGTGATCAGGAATTGTATAGTAAAGTACTAGCTGGCCTGGCCAAAAGCATGCCAAGAGTCACACTTACAATTTTATGGTAAGAATGGTCTCAGGACAGTGCCCAGACTCAGGTGCTGGTATTGTTTAATTTGCTACAGTGGACATAGTCTTTGGTTTTCCAGTCCTGAATGCTGATCACTTGCCAAGCATTATTTTTTTCTGATGACAGGCTCCTTTACTGTAATACCAGAAATCAGAACTTTGGTTACCAGTGTATCAAGCAGCAACAAGAAAATGTCAAGAACAAAGACAAAGATGTTTTTGCTCTTTGCCTAGTTTTATGAAAGACTCGATGAGTTTTACGCAATGAGTAGGAGTAGCAGTGCATCAAAGTAGATTCCTTACATCATGAATGGGTGGAAGCAGCACTATAAAATGGTAAATTCATAGAGGGATTGGAACCCCCTTCCTGTGACTCTTTCCTTAAAGAAAAGAAGTCCATTGGACTTTCTTCCAAAAATAATTTTTTCCATACACACAGGAATGCTTTATAGTCCCTATTCACAGTGAACAAAAATGCCCTTTTAGTATTGGTCAGCAAAGGCTCTGCACAGGTCCCCAGGCCACCCTTGAAGTCCTAACTTGTGCTATTCAGTCAGATGCTTCTCAAATTTTAACTGCTGCCTCATGATTTTTTTCCTCTGTGACCTCATGACTTATAATGAAGCTGGATGAACTTGAAGAGGTACGTACAAATGAGAATGAAAGAAACATGTTGCATAATCAGATTGTTCAGGCAATTAAGAAGTGTCTTAAATGGTGAGGCTAAAAGCAATGTCATCAGGAAAACATCTGCCTCCCACTTCTGGGATTCAGGCATCTTTTGTTCCTCGCTTTGTGCTCATCCAAGAGAGATGTATCTTCTGCAGAGGATACAGACTTTGCTGACAGCATCTTTCTCGTTAGCTTAGCACAGAGATTCAGCGTAGCTCTAGGTTAATCATAGCAGTAACAAGACAACAGTACAGTGATAAACAAAGCATGAATCCTTGCTTGTTTGTTTTCCAAGAAAYGGAATAATTTCCTGATAAAGATTTTTAATTAGTAATTTTTACAACAGTTTCATACTATTGTACATGTTTAGCTCCTAGATTCATCCTTTACTAGGGTGACAGTCTTACACTGTTATTCTGCTGAATAGCATATTATTTCATAAAAAATCCTGTTTATGCAAAATTTGCTTAGTGAGGTTCAGAGATTATACACTAAAATGAGTGTATGGAACCATTCTATAAACCATGGTATCATTAAAGGCTATTTGTGCAGGAATGTTATTGCAAGGTATGAGAAAGAATGTCAGAACTTGGGTCATAGTTATTTATGGCATAGAACCCAGAAAGGTGCTGATGCAGAGTAACAAGACAGCAACTTAATCCCTACCTTGAAAGACTTGTGATTTTTTTCATGAGGAAAAATAACTAAGACAGTATATTTGAAATGTTTGTTTCCAATTGTAAAAAAAATGGCTAAACAAATTTGGAGGTGGTAGAGAACAGGGGTCCCCAGGCTGTGGTCTGGCAGCCAACAGTGAACCAGGAGATGTGGTAACTGTATTAAATCATGACTCTTGTAATGTGACCAGTTGCAAGTTTCAGTATTAATGCTAGTGTAGCTGTGATGATAGAGTGAGGACAGAAGTGAGGTACTGTTTTTAGAGAAATTAGACTGAATGTTATAGCTGAAAAAACACACAGAACTTTGAGCAAAGGCTCAGCAGCAGGTACAGCAGAGTTTACCTTGTAACTCCAAAAGGTCTCACTTTTGCTGAAAAGTGTGTATGTGTAGTGGAGGGGAGTTAAGACATTAACTTGAATAATACTTAGTGTCTGTAAAACATTTTGCTGTTATATTATCTCTCCATTTCTATCCAGCRTGTGTGAATTCCTTCAAAACCACCTCTGTCTGACAGGTGCAGAAATTAACCTTCCAAGCTTCCTTTTCCACAGCTAGCAAACATAAGAATTACTCATGCTAACTGGAAATAACCATTACCATGAGGAGACATAGGTCTGCAGCGATCCCAAGAAACGCACACTTCAATGTGCCCAAGAGAAAGGGAAACACATCAGAATCCAAAATCAGGAGGTCAAAAAACAAACCTTCCTTTTTTGAAAGGGGGGGAAAAGAAGTGAGGRGTGAGAGAAAGCAAAGCAGAGGTTGGCCTTTGCTCTGTTTCAAGCTACCTTGTCATTCTAATGTCCCAATAGTCTATATTGGAGCCTTGCTTTCAGATAAAGCCTGGGTGTTTAACTGTTTATGTCCTGGATGCCAAGGAAAGGAAAGTATGCTCTAGAGATGAGTCACTAAGAATCAGGATGAGATTACTGGAAGGAGCCAATCCTAGTTGGCCATGCCTTTCCTGGACTGGAGAACATTCAGTCCTGATGTGACCTACTGCTGTTGGCTTCAGATTCTCCTTCAGGCTCTGAGCTGGAAGCTAGGAGATGAGTCACATGGGTTGGTAGAAGCATGGAAGAGCTCATGAGAACTGGCAACATGCCAAGTAGACTGACCTCAGGATCCTCTTCCTGCCAGAGAAGTTTGCAAGATGTCTTTGCATGGCCACCCTCAATGGTTACTACAAATTTAAGGATACTGAAATGGGGTGGAGTAGATCTTCAGAAATCTGTATTTAAATACTAATTTTGCAGTCACTTTTTTTATAGAGAGGCACCTTGCACCTATAAACAGTAAGCACGCTGTAAATGCTTAGGTAGGTACCAGCTGGGGCTGCGTTCATATCAGATCTCACAAGTTAAACAGAGCAAAATTTCTTAGCTGGTTAGACAAAGGCACGCTTTACTAAAAATAATTCCTCCAACAAAAAATCATAATTTATGGTTTCTTAATAGAAACACCATTTTTTCCAGTGAAGTCTGATAATTTTACAAAATTAATTTCATCAAAATCTAGTGTTATTTTTGAAAAGCGATGATAGGGGGGAAACTGGCCAATATATTTCACTCCATTCTGGAATATTTCCATGTACCATCATTGGGGAGCACTTGGATAACTTACACGTGGGGTGGAGCAGGGCAAATTCTGTAGAGAAGATCAAAAAAGAAATCTAGATTTTGAAGGAAAGTATAACATTGCAGTTGAAAGGATGATAAGCCAGTGACTTAGGGCACATGACACATTCTTAAGATCTTCATGGACAGCTGTGGTAATTAGATAACTTGGCAGGTGGGGATTCTCTCTCCTAAATTAGTTGTCTAAAGTTAGACGTCTAAATCTAAGTTAGTCATCTTAGGCTGTTTTCACAGCAACTGTGGAGAAAGAGGCACCTCCAGGGGTGTTATGTACTTCCATTTTCTATGTAGACTGGTTCAAAGAACTTGCCACTGGATGTGCCTCTTTCCAGTGTCTGAGAAGACAGTCAGAGTTGTGTAGTTCAGCATCAGACAGACAATTTTGAGATATATAAAGGTAGTGAAAGGAATCCCATTCCATGCTGCTTTTTGTTGGCTGAATTCCAAGTAGAGGCAATCTGACCACTCCTTCCCTTTGCATTAATAAGTATCCTCCACTTTCTGTCCTAAGCTGGATTTTTTTTAGCATTGTTGCATATTAAAGTATTTCTGTGTTCAAGTCCCAAGTTGGCTACATTTTCCTTTTGGATGCTACTCAAATGCTCTTTGTAGAGTGCTCTGAATTCCTTTGGGATGAAACAGGTTACACAAATCTTGAGTTACTGTGTTGTGGACAAAGAACAGCAGAACTGACTCATCATGTTGATACTCACAAGGATGTTACTGCAAATGGCCCCAACAGTTGTTTTGCTCATACTCCTTGCTAAGTTCATCCTGAGGCTGACCAGGTCATACTAGGATAGGCTGATTGCACACAACCACCAGCGTACTGTTAGGAAAGAGCAGGAAGAATTAATAGGTGGGTTTCCAAGACAGGGCTCAGTAAGTCAGCTGCCTAATTCCTGTTTAGTTTCCATGAGTTTGAGCTATACAAGTTCTTTAAAATCTTCTCAGAACCCCAGTAAAATGGGTAGTCCCTGAGGACTAGAATCTTGAACACGATCCCAAGATTCCCACCTGCAATTTTACTGAGTCCTGGCTATTTTGTTCTTTCATTTAAAGCATCAGATCTTAGGCACTTGTCATGACAAAATGTCAAAAATGTGATTTGCTCATACTTTAACAGGCTCAGAGGCCATATGGCAGAGTAAAAGAAAATAATTTTTGAAAAATAGCTCAGTGAAAAGGTTTTTCATTCCATCACTGTCCTGTCTTACTGAGGAGCACAAAGAGAAAAGAATTGTTTATGGGCCACCTTACTTTCCTTGTGCTCTGCTCAATACAAAATGATCAAGGATAAAAATAAAGTAGGTGTGCACTGTCTCATGCTGCAGATCATGTGTGTACAATGAGGAGAGAATTCTCTGCTTAAAAAAGAAAAAAAATTGTTCAGGTTAATTAATACTCCTGCAAATTTTACCCTGTAGTCAGGGAAATCCGCCCACCTTTATGCTATTTGAAATGCTGGTCTCACACATTAATGCTGACTGAGATCATTGATTTTATTAAGCAAGTCAGTAATTTTACTTCCTCAGTGATACAAATAAATAGTAAGACTGGTGTTAGAGAAAAAGTCTCTATAGCAACTAAAGTTGTTTAAAGATTTGCTAATTCTTTTCTGTGAGATGTTAGCAGATGTTATGAATGGTGTATCATCTCTTGGTTAGTCATGTTTTCCTTACACATTCAAAATCTTAATAAGAGGATCATCCATTAGAAAACTGATTTTCCCAGATACTTTTTGTATTCTTTCTTTGCACATATTCCTTGGAAATCCAAAGTGTTCCTTTTGACTTCCAAKCATTTACAAAGAGAAAGAGGCCTAAGAATCTTCATGTATTGCTTTTCAGAGTGTTCCTCAGCATTTCAGAGGCGATTTTGATACTGGATGTCTCCTTAATAACTGCCAAGATCTGCAGTGTGGAGGGTTAAGGTACATAAGTGATCTTTCCCTGAAAGACTCTGTATAACTTTTAAATAGTTAGCAGCAGACTGATGACAATTTACAAGCATCTTAGAAAAACCRGTGAGAAATTTCAATAGAAGCCACTTGCTGTTTTGCCTTGTACATGTCCTGCCATACAGGGTGAAGGAAATAATTTGTCCTCCTTCTAAATAATATGAAGCCTAGTTTTTTCCCCTTAAAGTACGGCAAGCTGGTATTTCCCCATTTGAGCATCCAGAACCTGCTGAATTACAAAGCCTGTTGGTGCCCTGGAAAATCCATGCCTAAATCTCCAAGTCCCGGGTGTGAGGAGTAGTGTAACTGCGACAGGGTTATTGCACAGTGCTCTGCTGTTGCTCCTTACAGCACAGTAAACAAAATGAGAAGTTGCTGCCTTGCTGGCCAACATGTCTACTCAGAGAGGGCTTACTGAAATCTGATATTGCAAAGCATGAGGTAAGTGTACTTCACAAAGTAGGAGCTATGGCACACAATAAAAATAGCCTAAAGTTGAAAGCAATTTTTAAACATCCCGCCCCCTCACATCCCTTACTCTCCTTCAGGAGAGAGGGAAGAGCCCCATACTGTGGGGACTGGACATGGTGGTCCATCTCTGATGTTACCCAGATAGCAGAAATGGTACCCAGACTGGCATTAGGGGGCTAAGTGAGTAATCAACTGAACATGAGGTCCCAGGGAAATGTTTCAGAGCTGAATAGATGAGCAGGTGATGAGGAGGAAGAGGGGCATGATTTTTATCTCTGTGCTTCTACTGTGCTGGTGAAACCAATATTGTGTGTTTTTCAGACACCTGCATTTCTAAGAGATGTTAAAAAATCAGACCAGTTGCCTAAAATCTAAGGGCTAAAAAATGCCTCTTGCACAGAAAGACTTATTTTAGTCTCTTGTATCATCTCTAGAAGAAGGTTGAGAAGCAACTTGATTGCAGCACCATCATAGGCAGAATTATCTGGTATGTAAGCACCAGTAAAGCAGAAAAGTAGAACAAGAAAACAGTTGCTGGTGGTTACAGGTAGTTGCTGGTGGTTACAGGTACATGCTGTTTACAAGTGAGACGCAGACCTTGAGCAGTGAGGCTGAGTAACTACTGGAAGAAACTACCACAGGAGATGATAGATTCTTTGTCTCTTCATGTCTTTGAGTCAAACCTGAGAAGCCTCCCAGAAGTTGTGGATTAGCAGGCACAAACTATTCCAGCGCTTGGTTAACAGAGGGAAACATTATGGCTTGTGATACTAAAAAGGTCAGATTAGATGGTTTAAAATTCTGTCTGAGTTTAAAATCTGTGGGAAGGGAGTGACTGGTGGGCCTGACAAAGAAAGCATTGTCTACATATGTTAAGGTCCCCCCGCACACACATGCCTTAGCATGAACCAGGAGGTAACAGTTACATGTGTATGAGAGGGAGGAGGCTGTTCAGGGACATCATGACTGCACATGAGATGAGAGAAGTTGCCTGYGGTCATTGGACCTGCCTTGTCGGGTTCTTCCATATGGATGTGCCACCAAGTCACCAAAGTCACCAGAGGAGAAGCTGAAGAGATCCAAAAGATCCTCAGGAGCAAGGATGGATACAGCACCACGTTCTTGCTCAACCAAAGTGATAAATTACAAATAATGGAGTGGGGAGTTATAGGACAAACCCACATCACTTTCTACAGTTGCCAGCTTCCCCCTCCCAGCTTCCTGGGAACATCGAGGTTTGTCCCCATACTGAGAATAAGTATGGAAACTGCAGCTGTATAGTAAGTGGGGGAATATGTCACCCTCTCTGCAGTCATAGTCATTCCTCTGCTGAATCTGAGCTTTTTGCATCTAAATCACTTTTAGAGTCAGACACAACTCTAAAATCATTGTGGCACTTTTCCAAGAGGCAAACACAGGGAACATGAGGAAAGTATAAAAGCCAACCCTTTTCCCTTTTTGAGGCCAGAGGGTTTATAAAGCATGAGTTTCTCATGACAGATGAATAAAGGAGCACAATGCATGTGCTTATCGTTGTCTCCTTGCTGACAGATGTGCCTGAAATGAAAAATAATAAGAAAAAAATTCTGGGTCTTGCCAGGAGAGCTGACTGCCCACACTACAAGTGCCATGAAAAGAACTTTTCATGACTGGAACCACAGTTCTTAAATGGAGCGTATTTTATCTAGTATCAATTTCTAGTTTAAAGCATGGGTGTCCCCTACCTCAAATTTCAGTGGCAAAGGAGGGCAGTCTGAATGGGAGGTATGTAAGGCGATGCTGCCTTTGCACTGCTTACAGTCCCAGAGAGACTCATGTCTCCATTACAGTGCAGCTATTTAGACGTTGCTAATAGTTGCATTACTCATTCCCTGTGCTTCTCCCACTGTTCATCGTGTTAATGTAAAAGAGTATTCATGGCCCTTTCAGATTTTGTTAGCAAAACTCTAATGCAGCCTCGAGTCAGACAAGTGCTGAAAGTGGACAGATACAGATCAATCTGTAAATTACCCAGTTTTGGGAAAACTACATACTTGTCCTGACTATTACTGGATAATTGGGGAAAGTTTACAATTATTTCCTGCCTTTCCTCAATACTCGTTACTAGCAGTCATTGTGTGCTCATCTCCTGCARAGCGACTTGGTAGAGAGAAGTGTGTTTCCAAAGCACAGAAATGTAGCTGTGAAATCACATGTGGAAGCAGTCAAGTCCGTGTGATTGTACAAGCAGTTTCTTAGTCATCTTTCAGTCACCTGAGGCTGAAATGGACACTTGATGGTGTCCCTTTAGCTGAGGTTTCCTTTGCAGTCAGATCTGCTATATTGTGACATGACAGTTGCAACATTGATTGCATCTGCTTCTAGCACATCTACTTCAGTTTGAGAAGCTCATCAGTAAATACCGCTCTGAAAATTTCTCTTATCAATAGTCCAAAAATGTATACCTATATGTAGGTACATAGGTGTATATATTCATATCCCTTTGTGCCCCCTGACTAGATGAATTATGAATACAGTTTATTCTTATTTAGAGATTCCACATTTTTGAGTGTATGAACCTTGAGAAGTGCATGTTCTTGTTTGGTGCTACTGTGATGCAATTCTGTTCACGATACTGTTATGTTAGTAATAGGGTCTCTGGCCTCATTGTCCTGATAAAAGATGTACATATTATCCTATGTTGTGGAAATATTTTTATCCATTTTTAATTACCCTTTGACTTGCAGGTACGGCATGAATTGTCTAATCCAGTTTGAAGATTTTGCTAATGCTAATGCTTTTCGTCTCCTCAATAAATACCGCAACAAATACTGTACATTTAATGATGATATTCAGGGTAAGTACATTTAGGAAAATGCAAACTTAACCTTCACCTTCTCATGAGGAAAGGTGATTAAGATCACAAGACTGTTTATTATACAATACTCAGATGTGTGATGAACTTTAGAGTTTATACATAAGCGTTTAAAAATATAAACAAAAGCACAGCAGTCTTAAGTCAAAAAGTCAGCCTCCATTGTTTCCAGTAATTTGACTGTTCTTTACAGCAGTGTTGTTCAAGAGAGAAAATGGATCATGTGCTTTAGATTATTAAGGTAATTTAGAGAGTTCCGTTAATTTTCTATAATCTAGCTAAGACAATGCTGAACAATGCTGACTTTTAACAGTTGTGCAAGGTTTTCATGACCCATGGGGTCATTAACTGATCCTGGCAATGCCCCTCTGTTGTTATCCTCCCTATTACATGGACAAATGATAAGGTAAACCAGATTTTTCCTCTCTGTGGATGCTAACTCCAGGGWAATCTGAGAACAGATATGTTCTCCCCCAAGAGTGGTTAACATAACTCCTCCAGTGCCAAAAAATAATGATACGGGCAAAGCTGGGGTTAGAACCCAGCACGTCTCCCAGGCCCTGTGAGACTCAATTGTCAGCAGACTTGCTTAAAAGCACAAAGGGAAGCAAGCTTCATATTGATGGCACCCTGATCTTGCACTGACTTTGCTCTAAACCGTTGGAAGCAAAGTTTGCCCATCCATTAGGGACAGGATCTTCCCAACTCATTAAAAATAACCCGTGCTTCTCCTACTAGTTCTTTCACCCTTTCTTCTTTTTTCTGTTCCTKCTTGGCATATGCAGGAATTTCAGAGGTTTGTTGATTTAATTACATGCAGTCAGTTGGACTCATCCTCACTTGTACTTGAAAGAGGCTGAAAGAAATGCCAATGTCATTTTTCACGCACTGCTAGCTCTTTTGTGAGCAGTCTTTCCAGCAGTATTTCTGTATCTATTACCCGTCTAGCAATGTTTGGCAGTGCTGTGCAACAGATTATTCGTATCTGTCATGGCCCAAAACARGTAAGACCCTAGCTTGTGGGAATACAGTTGGTGTGATGAGATGCATGATCCTACTTGAAGACACTTTCATGAAGAGGTTTTAGAAGCAGAGGAGCTTAAGGCATTTCAGAGAAGGTGAGATATATGTTCTTGTAAAAGAAATCTTTTTAGGTGTTCTTTCCACCCACAAAACCTTTGGTGAAGAGAGGAGCACAGAAAAGGAGAGCACAGGGGCTAGGTTTTGTAGTCTTGAGTGCAAGAACCAAGAACTCAAACTTCCCTGAAGATGGAGATATGAAGCCTATGAAGGATAAGAAACAGCTGATTTCTTTTGTATTGGTTGGTCTCTCTGCAAATAGAAGAGAATTCAGCAGCCCAAAGGGAAAGAGACCAGGTGATATGGCAGAAGATCTGTGGGCCTGAATGAGGGTTTTTTGTGGGTTAGATCAGTGGACAGTGAGGTGGATTGAGAACTGGCTGAATGGCAGAGCTCAGAGAGTTGTGATCAGCAGTGCAGAGTCTAGTTGGAGGCCTGTAGCTAGCGGTGTCCCCCAGGGGTCA
>NW_020451061.1:246967-288021 GCF_003343035.1 Apteryx rowi | reverse complement strand
GTTGGACTAGATGATCTCCAGAGGTCCCTTCCAACCTCAACCATTCTGTGATTCTGTGATTTTTCTTGAGGGAATTAGTGAGAATTGGAAAGGTTTCTTAGATTCACAAAGAGAAGAGTAAGATAATATTAAAGCAAAACTGAAGCTTCTGAGTTTGGGAAGCAGGAGATTGTATTTTTTGTAGTCTCTTTTTGGTAATAGGTCATAGCCGAATGCCTCAGTTCCTGAAAATGACTTGCCCAGAGGGGCAATCCACATCCAGGATGTGAACATGACCATGCATGGCACTGCCATAAAATGGACGTTGGCTACCTCTTCCCAGTTAGATGTTTGTCGTGGTGGATAGCACAGGTTGAGCCCCCTGAAAATTCTGCAAAGTCCCTACTTGTTAAAACAACAGGGTTTTACCTCTTACTAAACTCCCTTATAATCACAAATAAAGCATCTAGCTAGTGCTGGTTGCATGGTAGCAGCTAAGGAAAGAAATCCTGCTAATCTTTTGAGCAGACATGTGATGAGTTAAGAGAAACAAGCCACTTTTTCAGGCTTTTGTATGTAACTATCAGAAAGAAAAGGGGATTCCAAGTCAGGTCCTAGTCAGGAACGAGTTTGGGGGATATTTGCGGGCTGATGTAGCTTGCATCTGCTTAGTTTAACTCTGTCTTAGAATCATGTCAGAGTTTAATGGAGTCTAAATTGGGATGAGTAGTCTAATTTACCCACCCTGATATATTCCTCTCTATCCCCAGATTATATGAGAAAGGTAGGAAGTGCCATTCGCTAGCTTACACCCTCCTGTTTGTTTTTCCTTCAGGTTCTCTCTTTCCTAACATGCTGTTTGTGACTTGCCTATTTAAAAAAGTGGGAGAGTTCAATGTGTTTTAAATCATTAGTGGAAATTATACAGAACCCTGTGTAAACACTCCTGATTCGTTTTACTCAGGTCAAGCAGGAACAGACCTCCAGAAGCCTGAATGATCTCAGCTTCAGAGCTGGCATTGATTTAAGAATATTGATTTAAAAACACATCCTAGGCACAAAACAGTGCAAGTTAGGTCAGGCCTGAGCTGTACTCATTTAAACTTATTGCCCATTGCTTAGTGGGACTATGAATGCAAGAGAGCCCACACTGGCTTAACACATGCACACACACACACACACACACACAGAGGAGGTATGGGAAGAAAGTGTAAAGTGCTCGACTTAATCTCCCTTAGGCCTCCCTCTTGCTGCCCCAGTGCCTACACAAACAGCACTTTTAAATATTAATGCCTCCTTTCTTTTGTCACACAAATTACTGTATTGCCAAATCTGTCCTACCCCACCAGAGTTAAAATGACTCAGACCCCTTCTAGTTGCAGCCAGCCTGCTGATGCTGAGCGGGAAGCCTGCCAGGTACCACAAACCAGGGTGAGGCGATTGCTCTTATTATGAAGCTCATTAGCCTGGGAGCTAGCAGGAACCGGCTCCCAGCGCCCGCCGTGTGGGAGTTCCCCCTTAAGGGAGTGCTTCTCCTTCCTCTATGGGGTGATGACATCACTCCTTTCCCAGCTCTGTCTGGGTTCATACAACGGGCAAGAGCTTCAGTTTCGGCTATAAGGGAGAAAACTGATTGTCACTTCTCCCTGTTTCCCAGTAAAGTACCAGGGCAGTGCAGCAAATGTGAAACTGGAGGGATATGAGAATGCCTTCGATCCTGCTCTTCCTACTATAACTTTGCTCCACTTAACTATACACAGTGATGAAAAGAAAGTAGACAACTGAAAAGTTTTACAAAGGTGTAAACTCTTGTGAACCCCTGACACAGATGTCCTTGGATTCCTGTTTCATACAAGAAAATTCATACAAGCAGTGAGAAGTTACGTTGGAAGGAACCTCTGGACCACCTGGTCAAACCCCCTCACTAATTTCAATGTTAGATTCAACTTTCACCTTAAATCAGGTTCCTTGGGACCTTTTTCCAGCCAAGTAATTTTGAATATCTCCAAGCATGGAGAATCACAACCCCTTTCGGCTACCTGTTTCAATGTTTGTTCATCTTCCTTGTGATTGTTTTTCCTAACATCTAATAGGAATTTCCCTACATGCATCTTATGTTCATTGCCCCTCATCCTTTTGCTGTACACTTCTGAGAAGAATCTGGCACCGTCTTCTCTGCAACCCTCAGAATCAAGTCTTAAGTCAAAAAGTGAATCTTCATTGGTTCCAGTAGTTGTAGACAGCAATTAGATGCCCTCTTAACCTTCTCTAGCCTAATCAAGCCCAGGTCCCTCAGCCCACCGCGTACACCATGTACCCCACCACCCTAGTTATGTTGATGGCCCGCCTCTGAACTCACTCCGGTTTGTCAATGTATCCCTTGTACGTGGAGCCCCAAACTGGATATGGTACTCTAGATATGACCTCAAAAGTGCTGAAATAGAAATAATCACTTCCATCAACCTGCTGCCTACACTTCTACTGATGCAGCCCATGATGTTGTTGACTGCCTGTACTGCTGGCTTATCTTCAACTTGCTGTCCATCAGGACCCCTGGGTCCTCTTCTGCAAAGCTTTTCCATCAGTCATCCACCAGTCTGTGCTATTTCATGGGATTTTTCCTTCCCAGGTRCAGAACTTTGCATTTGCCTTTGCTGACTTTCATGAGATTCCTGTGAGCCTATTTCTCCAGGCTGTTGAGGTCCTTCTGAGTGGCAGCCATTTCAACTATTATCACCAATTTGTCACCATCCATGAGCTTTCTTGGGTGTGCTCTGYTTTATCATCCAGGTTGTTAATAGTATTGGCCTCAGTATTAACCTCTGAGGAACTCTCGTAACCAGCTGCCATTTGCACTTTATACCACTCACCGCAACCCATTGAGCTCAACAGTTTAGCCAATTTTTCATCCACCTTACAGTCCACTTACTCAGTTTGTATCTCTTCAATTTGGCAGCAAGTTTGCTATGGAAGATCACTTCAAAGGTCTTGCGCAGGTCAAGGTAAGCAACACTTGCCACCTTCTCCTTGTYCACATAGCCAGTTATCTCACCATAGAAGGCAGTCACCTAGGTTAGGCATGATTTGCCTTAGGAAATCCATGCTGTTTTCAATCATTGTCTTGTCCTTCATGTGCTAAGACATACCATCCAGGAGGATTTGCTTCATAATCTTCCCAGGGACTGAGATTAGGCTGACTGATCTGTAATTCCCTAGATCCTCCTTCTGGCCCTTCTTGAAGTTGGATGTAACATTTTTCTTTTTCCAGTCRTCAGGAACTTCCTGTGATCACCACAGCTTCTCAGAGAATGACCTTGTAATGACACTGGCCAGATCCCTCAGCATCATCAGATGCATCTCATCAGGTCCTGTGGACTTTTATCTGTTGAATAATTCCTGCTGAATTAGGCAGGAATTCACAGGCTTGTATATTTGCAGATCTCTTTAAGTTCTCAGAATGGCAGTAGGTCTCTATGTACACATGCCTCACTGTCTTTGTGGTAAAGGGCCCATCTAATTCTAGCTCAATCTTCCAAGATGCGTAAGGCATGCCCACAAGAATCAGTAGGAATCTGTGCCTGGGCTGAGCAGAAGTGGGATCAGGCCTGTGTTTGAGATTGGACTACTTGGCTTGCTGAGCTGAAATCTTTATGCTTCAACAGAGATCCTTCAGTATTACAGACTCAGATATCTGAGTGAACATAACAAAAAAGTTATTCATAATGAAAGGGGTTGAACACTGGGACAGGTTGTCCAAAGAGGCTCTGGGATGTCTATCCTTGGACAAGGCCCTAAGCAACTTAATCTAACTTTTAGGCTAGCCCTGCTTTAAGCAGTTCTGGACTAGATGACCTCCAGACATCTTTGCCAGCCTTAATTTTTCTATGGAAGGTTCATGCTCCTGGTTCATCAATGTGTTACCCTCTATATTCACTCACATATCAAACATGAATTCTTCAGGCTCAGATGTCTGCCTAATACTGAACAGCAAAAGTTGTTCTGCAAGTTTAGTCAGAATTGCAAGAAAATGAAGAAAAGAAATCTCTTATGTGTTATTTAATTAATTGTATCTGATCGTATCATTCAAAAGCCTTTCATATATATAGACAGGGCAGAAAGAATAATGCACAGAAGCATAAACCCTGGTATCTCCTGACTCTGGGCATCTTTGGCAGTCTCGTAGAACTAGATCTGATGCATTGATAGCTTTGACCACTGATTTTGAGTGTTTTAGATTTCTCCATATCCAGCTTGAGATTCTATGAATAGGCTTGATTTCTAAAATAGGCTGAACACCTGCATCCTGCAAATGAGACTTCTTCAGGGCACCTCAAGATGGGAAACCTTAATCACTAGCTACTTTAAAAAAGCTCTGACTTTCATATTTCCATAGTCCCTCCGCAACTAAAGTGAGCTATGAACTATGCACAGGGACAGTTCCTTTCCACAGAACCTCTCTGAGTCTTCTCATAGTCCTTAGAGCAATGGTTCCTCTTTTTTTGTTGGTTTCTTGACTACTGCAGAGTTTCATAATGTCTCTTGAACCACTAAGCACCCTTATCATTATCCTAACAGATAACCTTTCCATAACCCTTCCAGGACACTTTAGGAAACAGTGTTTTAGCCTGGAAGAGTACTGCTCCCAGGTCTTAGTAGGGGTTAAGAACAGCCAGACTCCAGAACCACAAATCCAAATGGCTTCAAACATTTGAGTGGTTGGAAAGCAATCCTGTGCAAACGTGGCCCATTTTGCAGACACATTTCCATGTGCTTTGAGGAGCAGGCCTAGTTTTTGGCAACACATTGAGTAATTTCAGCAGATTAAAATGGTACAGTATCTTATTTTGTTGTTTCAGCTGGCGTGGAAAATGCATCAGTAATTATCACAGGAAGCTAAGGGGGGGCAGGGGGGAGAGAGGAGCACAATAGGAAGGGAGCACTGGAAGATATCGTGCTGCAGAACAAAGCAGGCTATGTCCTGCCAGGCAGCTCCTGAACAGCACGCTTTCCCTGTGGGGATTTACCCTGGCTGAAGATAGATGTTCTCAGTCCTGTTGGGATTCACCATTACAAGACCCTTTTGGACCTGTTGTGCCCAGCGGCAAAAGAGGCTTCTGCATTTTCCCTTGATAGTATTACAGTTAACTATTTAAGGGTCAGCTCCTAAGCTCATATCTAAATCACTCATTGACTGCTAAACAAACCATGTCAGAACGGCCCAGCCTCACTGTCTTGAGTTTATTGGTGCAGTGCCAGAAAGATATGGTCCATGTGTTCTGTCAGTTCAGGATGGTTACATTTGGTCCCCTTTCCTCTCCTGCTTTTCTTGTTCACTGTTTTTCTTGTTCACTAAATGCCATTGCAAACTTCTTTGCAGTAAAGAACATCATAAAATACCTCTGTATAAAGATTTCTGTGATCTTCAGGCAAAGTCTGGGATAAGGAGGCAAAATGACCATAATAAGGCTGTGCTCTGAGCTTCTGGATTACCTCATTGCTATAAAGCAATAACAGAGCTTCCACTGCTGTGATGGGGCAGGGGATGCTTTCTTGAGAAGTGCTGGAAGCTGCCTGATGTCGTCTGCCTTTATGAACGTGTGGGTTCAGTCTGTTGGCACAGCGCAGTGTGTTGCAAACCCACAGTCACCATATGTGCTGTCTGGCAGTCTGTGCAGAATGGCCCTGCTTCAGCTGTACCTCCATTTGAAGGTAATAATACTGGTCAAGGTTGTGACATAATTTTAAGGCAGTGCAGTTTACAGTCCAAGCACTTTACAGTCCAAAGAGAAAAACAGGCACCTAGAGATGACTTTCGTTTGATCTTCATTAGGCATCTACTTTAGGTTGAGAYCTGCATCTCCACTGTCAGACAGCTCTTCATCACACCACCACCTCCAGGGAACATCTTTTGGGTCACCAGTGTTCCTAAACCTGTTACTGGAAAAAGTGAATTCCTTCCCTGAGCACTGATGCCTTGTCACCGCTGTTTTCCTTCACATGGTCCGCACCATTTCTAGGTTTACTTTCTTAATGTCTTACTGAGGCCCCTTGGGGGAAGGATAACAATAGCCCACAGCCATGGAGGTGAAGACCTTGAGCTGCAAACACTTTAGCAGCTCTTTGCTTCAGCTTTGTTGTATTTGACTTTGATGATGTATTTGGAGTGCATCTGGACAAGGTCCACTTTGCTTTCCAGTAACAAGCTGAATGGCAACTGCTGCAGGGAGTTAATGTGAACCAGGATTTGGAAAAGCTCTATGCTTGCTCTTCATCCATAAATTTAGATATATTTTCTTGGCTGCCCTTTACTGGAACTGTTAAATTGGTGTTTGCTATTCCCTGGGCCCTAACTTTGGCATGATTTTGATGGGGTAAAGCATAAGGAGGAGGGGCAAGGGTAAAAATTAGAAGGTGGGTTTGAATTTGGCCATCTCCTCCTCCATTGTGCTGTGTTGAAGGAGGAATCACCTGCATGGGCATTGTATAAAGAAACGGGCATCTGTGTGGGTGCATGCTCCCATCGCTGCTGCTGTTGGAAAGAATCGGCTCAGCCCAGATGTTGGTTCTAGGTCCTGAACAATTCACGGCTGTTGGAAAGTTCTTCTCCTCTCGCTCTCCCATGCCACACAGCTCTCTCCTCACCATGCTGTGGCAGATACTCTGCTCCACTGAGCCAGGACATGGGTTGGCAGGGACAGGGAAGCACCAGCACTCAGCTTGGGGAAAATCCTGTTCCCAAACATGCCCAGTGTCCCTGTTTCCACCCATGTCCCCTTAGCCACTGAATGCTTTCAAATGTGGTACAACCTTGACGTCGGCACTGGGCCAGGCTTTCTCTGTAGCGCTTGTGCCAGGGCTGCCTCTGACTCGATATGCAGGGCTGTTCATCTCTCTGTGTCTGCTCTCCCCACTCTGAAATTAGGATAGCAGTCCTCAGATATGGGTGCAGCTGGGCTGGAGCCTTTACCATTCGTGCTGTGTCTTGAAGTTGTGAAGCAGATCCTTTCTCCCTGGTTTTGCTCCAGTGTAACTCCACTGACATCTATGGGGCTTGTTCTGACTTACACTAGTGTAAGTAGAAAATCAGTCTCAGGGTTTTTTCTGAATGTTCACAATATTCCAAATGTGCCTTAGTCTTACAGATTAATTCTTGCTGGGGTTGCCATTTTTCCTGAGGGTACCTTAATTTTAAATGCCTCTTTTCTTTGCTAGTCCTGCTTCTCTGGACTCCCTGGAGACAATCCTGAGACCTGCTTGCTATTTTGTGATATTATCTTGAGCATTCACTTTGAGTCTTGAAAGAACGAGATGATTTGTGAGCATTTTCCTTTCTTCTCTCTGTGCCCCTCTGTATCTCCTCCCCACCTCAGATACAGACCAGCCAAGTTGGCTCTTGCTAATTACTTAAGGAAGTAGTTATCTGCAATAATGGCATTCAATCTCTTTGAAAAACAGAGAGATTAACTTGTCGAAGGGTGGTTGTTTTTTCCTTGCCACAACTCATGGTGACAGCTTTTTTTTCCCCATCTCATTTTGTGGTCTTTTTAGAATTGAAGCACACTGATTAGCCAATTCCTTATACAAACCAGCTGGAAACTCTCCTCCATAGAGATACTCTATTGTTCCATGCTCTGAAATTGTAATTATCAAAGAAAAATATTGAGCTGAGGCCAAGGTACAGTAACTTTGTTGCTTGAGTAATGGGGGTGAGATGCAGTTTGGGAGACATGGAAGGATTAGAAACACATTGCTGAGAGAGAGGAGTATTATTAGGAATGGCAGAGCTGAACAGAGTCCTGCTGTTACTTAGATCTGTAATGCAAGCACAGGGAGATGAGTAACGGCACACCCTGTCCCACAGGCTTCCACTAAGCTAAACGCGTATCACRCTGCAGACTTAAGTCCACACACCCTTTCCTTCTGTACACCCCACTCCTCAAGTACTTGCTCGTAACATGTTTAAAAGGACTCAGAGTACCTCTGCAGAATGTTCCACAGACATTTTCCACTTGTTTAAATGGGTTTGCAGATCCAGACAGAAACCAGCATTTGTCCCATCAGACTCCTCGACAATCACAGGGTATAAAGCAATTTTGCCTGGGAGAGAACCAAGAGAAGCAAGTATTTCTCCAGTTACATTTCTTCTTTTAAATACTTTCCAGGCATATATTGCCACTAATGCTGTGACCTGTCTCAAGACTAACACTGTCCTGCTGTAGTTGTTCCACTTTCAGATTTTTTCCTCTGATCAGTCACCCAGTCCCACCCATGCAGGGATGTGGACACAGCCACAGTAAGCATGGAGAGATAGTGCCCCACTGTGCRTGTGCATATGCGTAGGTGGTCACGGTCTTTCCACTGCATGTCACAAGCATGGCATCGCTGACGACTGTAGGACCTTGATCTCTTCCCCACTTCTTTGCAGTTCAGCCTGCTAGGGTGGGATACCTCTCTCCAAACTTTAGGTGACTGCAGTGTAAGAAGTGGCTACATGTCAGCCAGTTATCCTGGCTCYGTTAAAGAATGGTGGTGGTAAAAAGACGCTTGTAGGGCACATTTCACTTGACCTAATTCAGACATCTGCTTTAGGATGAGCAGAATCATACGTGTTTGTTCRGAGGAGTCCTATCTTTAGGAGCCAGTATGGCAGCAAACCAAGCAGTCCTGCTGATTGTAGACTTACTGAAATGTGGAGAATGAGCATGAAATAGGTATKTGACATCTGTAAAAAGCAAAATCTAAAAATTAAGCAATTTTCTGGGGTTTCTATAGATTCCTTGGATTTTCATTATCTTCCTCTGTAGTCTTTCTAGTCAGATGGCATGGCCTTTTGCCAGGTAAATATATTACTCTAAATATGACTTAAAAAGACAGAGATTTAGTACRGGAGAAGCAAGAGGAAATTCTTCACATATATCCTTCAGTTGTCCTGTATCTGTCCTTCAGATATCCTGTATCTGGTAATAAACTGATACAAACTGTTTTCTGAGCCAATGAAGGGAATACATCCTCGGTACTGAAGCGTGCATCTCAAGTGATTCCTTGCAAGAAAGAGGCTTAAGAAACCATAATCTGTKATATTAAATTGTTAGTCTAGTCCATTTTATGCCTAAGAGACAGATGCTTGCAGTGCCGTCACAAGTATTAAATGACGCTGTTGTGTCACTGCGGCACAAACATTTGCTTCAGGAATGTGGCCATTGCCACTTTTGCTAAACCAGAGTCTCTGTTAGGTGGCACTAATTATTCATTTGGGGAGTTAGACCAGAACTAAATGAATCTGAGTTACAAAAGCAAAACTTTGGTGACATGATGGTACTGACAATCATTTTTGGTTTGAATAAAGATTCTTTTTGTCGGAGTAGCTTATATCAGTTCCCTAAGCCAAATAAGCCATCTCAGTAACAGTATTTCTCTGCCAGAATAATTGCTCATACTAGGTTTTCTGTTTAGCAAGAGAGAAAATCATTCCCTGATGCCATGATATACCCAGAGGTTTCTAGTTTAGCTGTGGCTTTTGCACTAAAGAAAAGGAGCAGGTAAAGCTCAGTTTATTTTCCACGTCCTTGACATATGTAGCAGCACCATCTACTGGTTTCACTGTTCATGGTCATGCTTTGGCTATAAACTGCTCCCATTTAGCTCGCTGGTACGTTTGCTGACGCCTGGCAGCACCCTGGGCTGTGGTGCACTGGCTGATTAAAACCCTGCTCATCTGGACAGACAAGAAAATAGGAAATGWTGGAGGCTTCTTAACCTAAAAGGGTTTGGGTTATCTTCTGAGGATAAATATTTCAAAGTAGGGAAGGCACTCAGATTCTGTAGTGACAGGGCCTAAGAGAAGGGCTCCTACCGCAAGGTTTCTAACAGCGTACCGGTAGGGTAGACTATCTCTTTGCCTGGATGACCATCTCACAATGTTTCTCTCTTTTCAGGCACTGCATCCGTTGCAGTAGCTGGCATCCTTGCAGCCTTAAGGATCACGAAGAACAAGCTCTCTGACCATAAGTTTGTTTTCCAGGGGGCTGGAGAGGTAGGAATGTTCTTGAGTTTGTTCCTAAATATCACCTAAATTCAAATTTAGAGAAAAATTAACCATGAACCTTTTTGTAAGGCTTAGCTTCACGAAGACAAACCACAGAAGCAGGTCACTTGTCACCGGGCAGGAGAGGGCCCTGCAGGTGGATCTTATTGTTGCATAGAAATTGCCAACAATCTCTCAGTGATGTCTTAGCCTGTGAGTCCTGGGCAGGCCTCCTGGATACTATGAGGCTGCCCATATATCAGTGGGGCTTTAATGCGACTTGAGGAAAGTCCCTTATGAGGCAGGGTGCTGCATTAGCTTCAAGGAGGCTGGTTCGGGTCCTCAGGGTTGGTATTTAGGGGAAATCAGATCCTCTTTAGCAACAGAGTTAAAATGATTTGCACTCAAAGGACTGTAAGCCTGTCCAGGACTGCCTGTTCCCTCAGGCAGGAGTGGGAGAAAAGGGGATTCTTCCCTCGGCAGTCCTTCAGATGCGGCACTCCCACTTCTRCTTTGAGTTCCTCTGTGCTGGCATCATCACCAATGTCTTCCTGTTCAGTGTATGCCCCCTTCCCTCTCCTGCAGCAGCCAGATGAATGATAGAGACAGCCTTTCCCTGTCAAGGTACCAGCTCCACCGCTCCAGCCTCAGCCTCTTGGAGAAGCCCACGGCGTTTGAGGAAGTCAGCCCTTACTCTTCAGGCTAGCCCAGTCCCATTCAAATGGGCAGCCTGCTCTGCTGGACAACTGTTTTTTGATTTATGGTAGCACCTGCAATGCTAAAATCTCCCTCATGCCAGGACACTGTACAACCACAGAGCAAAAAGCCTCCCTGCTTTCGGCAGAGCAGTGACCCAACACATCCCCTATTTAAAAACTTTCTCCAAAAGACATTGCTACYCCAGTGGGGTGTTTATTTACTGCCTCTGTGTTCCAGGCTGCGATGGGCATAGCTCATCTCATCATCATGGCCATGGAAAAGGAAGGAATTTCACGAGAAGATGCCATCAGAAAAATTTGGATGGTGGACTCAAAGGGTCTGATTGTCAAGGTAAATCTGTCTCTAATACTTAGCTCCACTCCCCTGCACCTCCCACAGGCTCAAGCGAGGCCAGAGCAGGCAGGTGCCTYGGACCCTGCTCAGCCCTGCAGTAAGGGCTGCAGTTCTACCAGGGTTAACAGGGCTGTTCCTGCTCTCAGCAGGGCTGGGTCTCGTGAGTATGACAGTGTACCACCGACTATCCTAAAGGCAACACTTTGGGCTGGGCCTCTTAGTAAAGCAGAGGGATACTCTGCTGTCTCAGTAGTTTTGTGCTGCTAGATGGCCCTGGTTATCAAGCAGTGCCAGAAGTATTAAGTGCCATACAGGGTATTACAACAGCAATGTTGCGCCCGACTTTTTGTCTTCCAGCCTGGCTGAGCTCTACTCTGCACTCCCTGGGTCCTCAGGGCCTCTGCCCTTGTCCTCCCCAGACTCAAGAAGATTTGTGTTACTTTCACACCTTCTCTGCTTTGCCAGCCAAATCCTTCCTCTACACAAGCAATGTATTTTGGTGGGGGGCATAAAAGCAGAGGCCAGCCCCACATGACATTGTATCAGCCACTCAGTGCCTGGCTGGTTGGTGCTGAGAGGCTGCTCTGAGGAGCCTGGTTGAAGAACAGGGCTGGGAGAAGGAATGAACTGATGAGTTGCTATTTGTGTCTCCAGCTTTTGTCAACAGCCCTAAATTTGACTCCTTCTTTTCCCTCACAGGGAAGGAGCCACCTGAACCATGAGAAGGAAATGTTTGCCCAGGACCACCCCAGTGTGAACACRCTGGAGGAGGTTGTGCAGAAAGTGAAGCCTACAGCAATTATAGGTGGAGCTCCCTTAATGTGACTTTTCTACGACTGCTCAGATCTTAGGAGAATTTCTGTCTTTCTTGCAGGGCCTCCTTTTGTTCTCCYAGTCAATRCACATTGAGCTTTCTTTGCCCCCATTTTGTCAGCTGAATTCTCCACATCCTTTTCCCTTAGACTGTGAGGCACACGCTTCTTCTCTGTTGGACCTGTAGAAGCACTCACAGACAGGGCTGCAGAGGGAGTTGTCAAGGCAAGGCAGGATCTGGGGCTCTCAGCACCGAGCACRGTGCAGGCAGCCCAGGCAGGACAAGGCTGATGACAAGTACCACAGACTTTGGGAGGGCAAGTGCTAAGCACTGCAACCAGGCCATCCCAGACACTGATCTCCATCCTTCCATGGTGGAACAGAGGGCTTTATTTTGAGACAGGACTTTTAATCTCGTCTTAGCATGACAATGAAACRTTCCTACCTGCRTCTTCAGAGATGGAGCCTTTTCCCTCCTGCAGTTCTGTTAGCATTCAAGAGGGATCAGTCCAATGCACTAAAGTCAGAGAGTCAGAAAGCACCTGCTCACTCTGCTGTTATTGTTCTAGGTGTTGCAGCCATTGCAGGTGCTTTCACCGAGAAGATTTTAAAGGACATGGCAGCGTTCAATGAGCGGCCCATCATTTTTGCCCTGAGCAACCCCACAAGTAAAGCAGAGTGCACAGCGGAGCAGTGCTATCGCCTCACCGAGGTACTTGGTCTCAGCAGAGTGAAGCTGGGAGCTCATGGCATGCTGTGGCCCTGACCATACCAAGGACAGCACAGTGGTGCATGGTGGGAGGACAAGAGACAATGRGCATAATTTGAAATGAGGGATTCACGCTGGTTGTAAAGAAAGATGTTTRCACTCTGAGGATAGTCTGGCAGTGGAGCAGGGGCCCAGAGAGGTTATGCAGTCACTGTCCTGGAAGTCTTTCAGTACCCCACTGGATAAAGCCCTGAGCAACTTGGTCTGACCTCAGAGCTGACCCTGCTTTATGCAAGAGTTTYGACTAGAGACCTCCTGAGGSCCCCTTCCAACCTGAATTACTTTGTGATCCTATAAAGCCAGCAGTTGCTTCCCTTGCCCGCTGCTGTCTGCTTGAGATACCGCACCCTCCCAAGTTACTCTCCCCTATGTTTTGCTGCCCTAGTAGTTTGTGTAACAGTTTTGTCACCCAACTCAGACCCAATGTCAGTCAAGAATTACTGTCATATGCATTGACCTGGGGGAGTGAGGAGGCCTTGGCTCACTCTCCACTTTGCCCCCATCTCCTGCTTCCCTGTCATAGTGCCGCTGTCTGGGACAGTTACACAGCCCCCAGGCCTTTACCCCATGCTTTAGGAGCCTCTCTGCACTCCAGAGACAGTCAACAGGGAGGAAGAGAGACGACTTCTCAGCAGGTTCAGAGCACCCGCAGTTGGGCAGCGCAAACACCCGCTCAGTGCTTGGCAGCCCTATTCTGCACAGCTCTGGTGACCAGGCCCTCAAGGAATATCACCTAGAGCTGGCTCTGATGGAGACACTTCTTGCTGATTGGCTGCAGAATTGGCCACTTGGTCCCCTGAGAACAGATTGTGGAGAGCAGCAGAAATGTAAAACATCTCTTCCACATTTGGATGCCTCTTTCTCTCTCTTTGATCAGGGCCGGGGAATATTTGCAAGCGGGAGTCCRTTCTCGAAGGTAACCCTGCCCAACGGACAGACCTTCTTCCCTGGCCAGGGAAACAACGCCTACGTCTTTCCAGGAGTGGCGCTGGGAGTCATTGCTTGTGGGGTCCGGCACATCTCTGATGATATCTTCCTCACCACAGCAGAGGTTTTCAAGGGGCATTTAACTATTGTTTCTAAAAAAAAGATAAGGTGCACATGCACCTACTTGAGGCATTTTCTAGAACCTGTTGAGTGGAAATTGCACAGTCTCAGCAAAAGGCTGTAGCTTTTTCCACTCTCAGGGAAGGCTCATGTTTCCATTGTGGCTACAAAGGYGCTTGCAGGAGCTGCGACAGGGCTCCCTTTATTCTACATGACTGCCATCCTTTATACCCGTGTTCAGGACCTGCCTAAGCAGAGCACTTCCGTTGTCCTGGCTCCAGTTTTAAGCCTGGAATGAAATCCTACACACATGCATTTTGAATGATTCAGCAGTTTGTATTGAGAGTTACTCCTGACTCCATCACTACTGAGGTCTCAGTGTTTAATCCTAGTGATTGTGGTACRTGCTTAAAACCATCATTGTAACTACCTTCCTCTTMTTCTAGTCTATTGCGGCTGAGGTCACAGAGCAGAACCTTGCTGAAGGAAGACTATATCCCCCCTTGGACAGTATCAGAGAGGTGTCTTTCAAAATCGCTGTGAAAGTAAGAACTCATTTATTTCCACTTTCTGTGGCAGAGAGGGCAGGAATTGCCCATCTTGTTTTGTCATTTTTATTTCTGCTTATACTGTAGCCTAAAGCAGTGATTCTCGGGAATCCTTCTGTGTTCATGCCAGAATTGCTGCTTCCATTTCTCTTATCATTAAACGCCAAATTTGAAAAATACCTCCTGATTCTGGGTGTCTCACAAAGCTCTRCTTTATCACTTGGAGCTGTGATTGCTCAGGACTTCCAGAAATCAGGTTTAGGGTTAACATCAAATATGGAGCAACTTGCCAGAAGGTTTTAGGCTCCAAACTGCTGTTGTGAAACCTCTCCTCCTTTTGAATTTGATAGGGATCTAAGCACCTAAATACAATTTTGGATCTGGGCTTGCTTGTCCAATTTGGGGATTTCTGTCCTGTATACACCTAATTCRTAATTCCTATTCAGGCCTCCAAAAAAGTAACATGCTTCCAAGGGGGTAGAGCACCCTCTGAGAATCACATTGGCCTTGGTGGGAGTTGCTGAGAGATGCTGAGAGATGAGCAGCTAAGGCTGTGAGTGGTGGTGGTGGTGGTGAAAGGCTCTTCACCTSCTTTAATTTCACTGGGGCAGGAGAGTGCATTTTTAAGCCGCTAATAACTAACTACAGGCAGTTTTTATTCTTTCACCGGAGGAATGAAGCGCAACTGTCTCAGGGGATTGCACAAAGAAATGAGCAAAACAAGTCACAATTTTGAAGAAAAAAAAGAGGGAAAATATGGCTAGGGCTGAACTGCGGTTGTTTTCAACTGTACACGAGAATAAACGTGTCAACATTATTTCCTCACCTTATTTTGCTTATCTTTTTGCAGGTTGTTGACTGGGCCTACAAGCATGATCTTGCTTCTTGGTACCCCGAGCCAGCAGACAAGGAAGCCTTTGTGAGACGACTCATTTACAGTCCTGATTACGATTCGTTTGTTATTGACGATTACAGGTGGCCTGCCGCAGCCATGCAAACGCAAGATGTATAAGTTTTTGTGAGAACTGTTTTCCTTTTTTCCATCAGCTCCCATGGTTCATATCATTGCTGACATAAATGCACCTCCAGGGTTGCAGAATGATAAATGTAACTGAGTCCAAGTCCTTTTTTTACTTTCTGCTGCCTTTTCTCTGTGGAAGCACATCAATAAGGAATAAAACAGAGCCAACACTGGGCACTCGGTACTCTAAGGAGAGAGAGAGACTATAGCTGCAGCCTGCCATGGTCAGTCTGCACTGCAGGTTTTGCCATCATATAAAGCGCTGTAGCCTCCATGAACAATGCTGTCCCCTTTGCAGTCTCCTTCCTTCATTTGAAAACATGACCTCTAGGCTGTAGAACAGCAGGTAGGGAGGGAGGCAGAGAGCCCTCGCAAGTGACAGGAGTCCTCCAAAGATAGGCATCTAGCTGAAAATATTCATAGGGTTCATTTTCTCGAAAAAAGAGGCTCAGTGACTTCTTATCAAAACCATGAGTCTAATACGGCATCGTCATATTTTCTAGCACTCCGGTCCCCAGCCAGTAATGCTCATATAAGCCAGGAGTAGCTGCCACTCCTGAAGCCACTGGCAACTTACAGGGCATCCTCTCAAAAACCTGCCACGCTGAGAGTAGCCTCCCCACAGCTGTAGTTACTGCTGAGTTATCTCTCCCCTCACACTTTCAGAGCCTCACCAAAATCCTTCGGTAAGTAACACGAACACAGCTGGAATTCAAACAGAAACTTCTTTTAGAGAAACCCCTGGAGGTTGTGACAGCGATCTGTAATTGTAAGGCTTATTCTTGTAACTATCACACTCAAACGGCAAGCCCAGGATATACGGGCTTATTCCAACAGCCTTTCCTTACCTGGTACCAATACGCCATGAATGTTCTCAGGGAATAGCAGTAGGATTTCCACTTGTAGGTTTTTTATGGATTTTTTTTTTTCCACTGATCAGAAAAACACTCCTCAAAGCATTGTGATCATTAAACAAAACTGAAAAGTTTATTCTGCTTGTTAAATGCAGGTTCTAAATTGACAAGGCTTGGCTTACCAAATCCGCCAGGTACGGCATGGGATGAGCCTCTGGCTACTGTCAAGCTAGTTGTTAAGGCACTGAAACAGAACACAGGGTTGGTCTCTTGWGAAGTGTTACAAAATATTTGTCACCAAAACAGCCACAAACGTGTGCAGCTGCAAGGAGACAGGACACAAGATATTCTGAACCATACAGACGCACAGAGCTGTGATGGGCAGGGGGTGGAGGGGAAGAAGGGCAGTGCGGGTTAATTAGACTGGGTAAATACTGCGTCCTCTCCAAGGCCTTAGCAGCCAACAGCTTGCCTTGCACCCCTGCTACACTGAACTGACGGCCCACAAAAATGCCTCTTTGCCAGAGGCTTGAATCACGCTGCTCAAAGCCTTTTGTTTCCTTTTCCGGCAAGTATTAGAATCAAACAAACCTGCTACATCTCCACAGTTTGAATCCTAATGGAGGGAGGTCCCCAGCTTACTGAAAGACACCGGTCCTGTCTGGGCTGGCTTGGAGGCCTTGCTGTCAGCCCAAGCTATCCGTGAAGCTGCATGCTGGATGGGATGGGGGTGTCCAATCAAGCACTGCAGGTGGCTGTCCTTCAGGCCCAGGTTGCCACCTGAGCAGCCTTTGGGCTCCTCATGGGTCTTCTGCATAGGAGCCCCTGTGCAGTCCACRGGCAGCTCCAAAGGCCAGTTCAGCCCAGCTCGAGAGGTGCCCGTTTAACCTCACTTCCTCACTCTCAGCTCAGCTGTCCTCAGCTGCCTCAAGAGAAGCCACCTGGGGCTGGCCCAGAAGCCAAGTGTCCCGTTCCCAGGGGAGTGCATGTGCAGGGAGCTCAGAGCCCCACCTCTGTGGTGGCAGCAGTGTGCGTCTGACAGTCCCTTGCACACACTTGCCATTCCTTGCCTGTGGGCTTATGGACACTGTGAGAAGTGCAGCCATTGCCCCAGGAGAGCTGGACACATTGGCAGCCCTGCTCGTGGCCTGCTTGGCACGTGCTTTGCTGTCAAGGAGTTACCATCCCACCCCAAGCAACTTGACAGCGCTCAGAAGCTGCCTCCTGAGCTCCACTACTGAAGAAGGCCAGGGGAGAGGCCAGCTCCTCCGGCCAACCTACACAGGCCTTCTGGACCCCTGCAGGCCTCATCCACCCTTCTTCCCCTCTCCACAGCACAGGTGCTACAGGGACCAGCTAAGCTCCAAAGCGGTGGCTCTTCCCTGCGCAGGCCCACAGCTCCCACATGCACCATCTGCAACTGTGGTGCCTCGAGGCTTAGGAATGTTTCACGCAGCTTCTGGACCAGCTGAACGGCCTGAGCATTTCATTACCAAGCATTAGTGTAAGGCGGTAGAGCCGCTACCTGCCTGCACGAGCTCTGTTTTCGTACCGCAACGATGGCCTTACACAGGGTACATTTCAGCTGCAGAAGCCAATAAAGCTTTGTTTTGAAATTCATCTCCAGCTCATTCTTCCAGTGTGCAAAAAAGAATGAAAAATCCCTGCGCTACGTGTCCTAGGTAATGGGATTTCACCCGTGTGGCCCCTCAAGTCTTGGCAGCTGGAGCCGCAACGCCMGCACCGCCTGCCAAGGGGCGTTGGGGTGGCTCAGCCCCCGCAAAGGCCACCCCGCTAGGCCCTCGGCACCCCTCCTGCAGCCAGCAGGCAAAAGTGCTCAGCCTAGTCAGGCCAGTATCCAGGCAAAAGGCACTGTGGAAGCACAGGGCCAGGCAGGGAGCCAGGCACCTTGCCATTACCCCAAATTGAAAATAAACCCATGAAACCTCCTTTCTCCCCACGGGGACAAAAGTTCTCCAGCTGCTCTGTTGCCCAAACTGCTCCCAGAGGACACCAGAGCAGCGGTAGGCTCAGGCCCACGAGTGAAAGCCCAGGACACTCCRGCGCCCACCATGTACGGACACCCCACACGCACGCTCCATGCCATCGTTGCATTCTCTGCTGGGCACTGCCAAGGAAGTGCTGCAGCCAGCCAAAGGACCACTCTGAGGGTCTCCCTTTTTCACACAGCCACAAGGAGGCCTCAGATAACCCTCAGTGATTCTCACTGCCTCCTCAACGCTGTCACAGTGGGATTATGGTGATCCTGGCCATAACTGTGAAATAAGAGAGGGGAATTCTAGCAGCTCTTCACTAATCCAGTTCTGAAAGGCTAATACATTGTAAGGCCCAATCGGTTACTCCAGTGGTAACATCAGCTTTTATTTAGCATCTTTAAGTGGGTTTCTGCACTGGCAAACACATCTCATCCCTGTGCTGAAAGTTCAGCCGCTGCAAGGGGGCAATGCTGACCCCAACCCTGGCAGMGTCTCCATGCACAGCCCTCCATGGGGACCTGGTGGTGCCGTGCCCTGGGCCTGGCCAGCCCTGCAGGAAACTGCCCACCACAGCCTGCCTGCAGGAGGAAGCCAACATGTCCTTGGAGGACCGGTCCCATCACAGACGCTGGAGCCCAGAGCAACACAATGCCATGATGAGGCGGAGGCTGTTTCTGCAGAGCATGGGCTGAGCGCCAGAGAGGTATCTTGCATCRCTGATGTGCTACTGCATCTTGTCTCAGCTGCACGGCTTTTATGCTGGGRCCGTTCACATGGGTCCCGTAGGTGTGTCTTCGCACCAGGGCTAAGGAGTGAAAAGAAAAAAAAAAAGGCATCAAGTGTTAGGTCCAGAGAGAGAAGCTAAAAAATGCTGCCCCTTCTTGAGCACGAGACCCCATTCCTGAGGTTTCTTTGCTTGTTACATGGAGTCTGGAAAAAAACCCTCCCTGGCTTTGACAGGGAAGGTACCAGGGTGGGAACGACATTCTTTTCAAAAAGGTTCTTACATAGCTTYTTCTCGTCTATTCACTCTTCTCCTTCCTCTTCACCTCTGCCACAGCCTGGTTAAATGCTTGAACTTTCTGGGCATTTGGGTTCTGTGCCTGACTTCTCAGCTATTAGGCAAGGATAGAAGAAGAGAATGCCTTTTAGGTGGAGGGATGAGCAGAGGAAACTTTCCTGGACAGCCTGGAAACATCTATGAGTGCACAGCCCTTCTCACGACAGTCACCCCAACAGTCTTCCTTTTCAAGCACAGCAAGCATTAGAGGCTTCATCCCTTGGCCAAGGAAGCCCAAGGAAAGACTTTGCTTTGTCCATGAGCTCCAGAGGCCTAATTCTTCCATTACAGAAACTAGAAAGTTGCATAAACACTGTTTATTCCTCAGCATAACAGTTCTACTCAAGCTCATCTTGGCCTAGCAAGTAGCAAGCCCACATGGAGCTCGGCCCCTTGGGGTGTCTGGGTATGACTGGTTCAAGCTTGTCCCTCCCCCAGGGCAGGCCCCAAATGCCAAGGTTGCCTGAGTTGAAGGAAGAGAGGCTCAAGCCATGCCCTCACCAYAGCAGCAGCCTCCTTTTGCCCTCCAAGTCTGCCTGAGAGCTTCTCCCTCCTCACAGGGACAAGGCAAGCCAGAGAGACAACTGTCCCTCTTGGCTCTTTAGAGGCAACGATAGCCCTGGGACTTGGATACCTTCAACCCTCCACTCTCCTGGGGGAGAGAACAGCTCTTTTGGAGGATGTCTCCAAGTACATACCTGAGCCCTCTCCTTGTCAGATTTTGTCCTCCAAGCCTGATAATCAGTCCAGAGGCGCTCCTCCTCCTCTTCTTTCTGTCGTGCCTCTTCAGCCAAGAGGGTCTGGAGCTTTCTTTGCTCCTGCTGCATGCAGAGGTAACATATTTCCTGCAAGGCCACAGAAAAGCAACAGCAGCAGCATGAGGCTCAGCTCCTTTGAATATTTCTCCCCACCACACCGCCAACACCATCTTCTGGCTGACATGAGAAAGTGGCTGTGAAGAAGGCAGGAAAGAAGACATGAGGTACAAGAAATTTTCAAGTAAGCTCCAGAAGAAGCCATTCAATATGAATACTTGCCACAGGACCTTTTAAGGGTCAGTAGCCTTAGGGCTGTGGTTTTCAGCAGTGGCACAGTAGTATGGCACAGTAGTGACACAGATGCATAGAGAGTACCTGTCCTGCTCTCTTATGACCATCACAGACAGGGACATCTGCCTGGGYCCTGGTTTTAGAAAGGCGCCTGGGCTTGCCTTCTTCTTCCTTCTTGCAGGAGCTCCCCTCCCACAGTGGCAGCAGTCTGCAAACACACAACAGGAGGAGTTTTGTCCTCAGCTTTGGCTCACCGCCTGGGTGCCCCCTTCTGCCCCCGAAGGCATGGCTGCAGGAGAACAGTGTTTGGCAGAAAGTGGTGGCCTCAGCTGTGGCATCACATCCAGGGTGCTCAGATGCAGGCCTTCTCCTCATGGGGCAGAGAGCGCAATATGAACACTTCACATGACGGTCTCCCTGGCACTGCAAGTTACACAAGAGACTGTTGGGAGGTCCAAAATACTGTGGTAGGTTCATAAAGGGTATTCATGTTGGGGGACAGAGGAAAAGAAGGAGAAAGCGATCTGGTGTGGAAAGCAATCCTGCCATGGTTGTCTCTCTGGTGCTTCTCTGGTGCCTGCCACAAAGACAGCTTTTCCTAGAAAAGAAGAGGCTTCACTGCAGGCAGCCAAAACAAGCAGCCTGCCACAAGAACACGTGGAAAAAACCCTCAACTTCTGGAATAATCCTTTTCTCCGAGTTGCCAAAGAATGTGCAGCTTGAAAGCCAAGTCAGGAGAAAATGAAGCCAACATGAGAGTCCACAAACACCTACTACACCCTTGTCCTCCAGACCTGGATGTAGTTCCTTGTGACATGCATCAATGGCCTTTTACAGTCCATACAGACACTGTGTCAGTAGGAGACCACTCACCACATAAGAACAGGAGCACAGGCTTTCCATTCTCCATTTCTCCAAGAGTCTTACCTGGCAGAAGGCTCCCGTTCTTTGCCCATCTTCAGCAGGCACCCCTCTGCCTTCCCTGTGGTTACCCTGGTCAGAGACATAGCCTCTCGAGAGAGGAGGTGGAACTTGTCAGGAAAAGTCTCTRTAAGGAGGCAACAAGAAGGCTCTCAAGAACAGCCCTTGGTGACAAGTTGACCAAGGAGTGACTGAGCCTCCCTGCCTGACAGCTTGGAAAAGGACTACAAAATGGCTATAAAAATGACCTGCTCCCCAGGAAGTGTTAGACCCTTTCTGACACTGGCTCTTCTCCCCCTCGTTGTTTCTGCCACACAAATTACTGCCTTTCCTCCCTGGTAGCATTTCCCACCTTCTTCATCTAGTGGGCATTCTGGGAAGCGGGGCCAGGTGGGAGATGCTGGTGACCTAAATGAGTCTGCCTAGGGGAAGACACTTCAGAGGAGGGGAAGAGGAGCTCTGCACTCATCTTCTAGACACAGGTGTGCTCTCCAGGCACTTCCAGGCTGAAGACACTAGTACTGGGAATTTCACGAGCAATTACCAATGAAGTGACAGGGTTTCCAGCTGCACAAAAATGCAGTTGCATTTGGCCCAGCTTAGTAGCCTTTTCATGGTCATCGCAAGATGAAGGTCTCATCACAGGAAAAGGAACAGGTTCCCCAATACCTCTCCAGTCCTTTACACGTGAAGGCAGACTATTACGCAGACTGCGCGGTGATTTTCCTACATTTTTACCCCTTGCTGCCCCAGCTGACTCTTAAACAGAAAGAACAGTTTGCATGGGACACTAGGAAACTCCAGAAGAGTCCTTGAGCCTACTGAGTCAATTGAGATTTACCATGCCAGGAAAACAGCAGCACAGCAAGGGCCGTATCATGAACCAGGTGTGGCATTTCAACCTGGGCTCTCATCTCTTTGCAATAAGGACAGAAGCGCAGCAGGGAAGCTTCTGTGTGGAGCTGGCACTTCCATTACCTTTGCTGCTAGTGTTCTCACTCTCCCTTGGCAGCTGGTTTTGGTGGCTGAGCTTTTCAGTTCCTTCCCTGCTGGATTTAATGGGAGGTGGGATGTGGAGCCTGATCCTGGAACCAAGAAGAAGCCTCCAGTTGGAATGAAGGGCATCGCACTTCAGCAGCATAGGACATGGATGGATCTGGTCTTTGATCCACCCTCTGGGAGGTGCTTTCATGGTCTAGTCGTCACAATGCCAATCTGAGAAGTGCTCTTGCAGATCGGTCTTTTCACCCTCTCACTCATGGGAAAGGGAGGGGGCAGGCAAAAGGAATGGAAAATGTTGCCCATGGTCAGTAATTTCTGCTGGAGTGATGGTAGGTTGAGCATGTCAAACGCAATTGGTTTTCCGTGTTCACCCAGGTGAAGAAACACCCTTTGCACAAGAGCAAGGGTGAGTCTGGAGTGACCGGGACCTATTCATTTCCAAGTGCGCTTCTCAAATAACTGCAGGAGTAGCAGACAATGAGCAGCAGATCTCAGTGCTCCCAAGGAGGAGCTGGGAAGCTGCTAGTGTGGTCAGCCAAGGGCTACAGAAGCAAACCTACTCACTTGGGAAACACAACAGTGCTGTCAGAGCAAGTCTGGGAAATGGCGCTTGCTCTACTTGATATGGCTGAATCCATGGTCCAYGGCCTCTGCAAAGGGACAGAGCAGGTGGAATGATTCCAAGGTAATGATCACGTTGCTGCCAAAGGCAGCAACTGTTTTGACTGCTGAAGAGAGAAGGGGCCTTGCCAAAGCCCCTGACGAAGGTCTCTTTCATGCACATTGGCCCCTTCTTATAACCAGCAGAAGCTGCACAGCAAAGAACTGATCCTGGGCAGGAAAGCTGTCTGGCTTTCTGCAAGGGTGTGAATCAATAGCCTTAAGCAGGAGGAGGTTTTGCAGCTAAGGAAGAAGTTGGCAGAGGCAGGCAGTGGATAAGGCATTTCTGAAGCTGGCTCTTCTGCCTCCTGGGGCTTGTCTGTCTCTCTGTCTGTGCATTCATGAGCAGAGAACAAATGGTCCCCATGGGGTTTTGTGCCCAGAGACTTTCCTGATATTCAACCACCTTCATCCGAAGCATGCAGGAACAGGGAAATGCGTTTTTCCTTGACGCTGCCTAAGAACTGAGAGGGCCAAACATCCAGGACATGGTCACATCAAGCTTCACTAAACCTTGGGGTTCTGGCAGGCAGTGAAGACAAGAGAATGGAACTGCCACTGTCACCATGCCTTGTCCTTCTACCCTTTCCCTGAGTGTGCAGGGACACCACGCTGGGCTCCAGGGCACTTTGCTTTGACACCAGACAGCTGCTCTTCTGTTCTCCTATGGCACCAAGACTCCTGACCACTCTTGAGGAGCAACCCAGAGAGCACCTGCATGAAGGCAGAGCATGTCTATGCCAAGTGGCCACCCCAGCCCTGGCAGGCCAACCAAAGCCAGCTCAGCAGTCTTCTGGTGGGAGGATTTCTACATAAGGCTTTGATAACCCTGGAAGAATGAGAAACTCACATGGAGGAGAGATTTTTGTCAAGTGTCCTGTCGCATCCAGGGATTGCAGAAAGTCCTTGTAAAACAGCATTTTGATTTTGTTTCCTCGAACAACAAGAATGCCAAGGCCCTTGAAGACAAAGTCCACATCGTGCCTACTGGCTATGGTGCAAGACAGAAAAAGCAGGCTCTCTTGTACACAGCCCTCCACGGTGTCCCGAGGAAACCTGGTGTCCAGCGAGAGCTGGACATAGTTCAGGAGGACAATTGGTGGAGCACCTAGAAAAAAAACAGAAAGAAGCAAAGTCACATAGGCAGCAGTGAAGCCTCAGACAGTCCAGGTTCAGTAGYGGTGCAGACATCAGGCAAGACACTGCCCAGAGAGGTGCAGCTGAATGCCCTGGTGCTGCTCACAGGAGATGTTGYGTCTGTCTTTGCTGGCATCAGGTCAAAGCACCCTGCCAACTGAGATGCTAAGCAGACAGCAAAGGATGTCTTCTACGCAGGAAGAGAAAAAACACCTCCACCCAGACACAGGATGAACATTGAGAGGGTTGCAGGGTGTGCAGGGGGAAAAGGGCCCAGATCCCACCACAAGGCCACCGTAACCATTATTGTGACCACCCCCCAGCACCTCCCAAATCCATCAGCCAATGCTGCAGCTTTCAGTGCCACAGTCCTGTCCCTGGGTCAGGGCCAGGAGACAAGGGGATTAATTGGAAGGGACTGCATGTCTCAAAACACAGAGCCCCAAGGTCTTGGTGCCCCACAGGCATCACTGATGCCACAGCATGGCCTCACTGATGTTTACGACACCCACAGCCATGGCAGCACTGATCCAGAACCCCAATCAACGGGGCCATCAGTCTGTTTTTGTCTAAACTCCAGTTCCCAACTCTGTTGCAAGGTTTCCTACAACTGACTGCATGCCACTTGGGTCTACAAAGGTGCAGTGAGAGTCATCATGAAGTCTGGCATTCCCTCTGAGGAGGTCTGGTGCAACATAGCAGGAGAGCCTCAGCTGTGATCAAATCTGGTTGGAATAAAGACCTCCACTAAATTTTCATTAGATGGCAGGCACCAGAACACTGAAGAAAGGTGAATGGGATCTAGCCAGCTCAGAGAGAGCAAGTCTAACTCAAGGCCAGATATTTCCAAAAGAATCTTCTTAGAAATTGCTGCCTGTGGGGATCTCTGGTTGCCATGAGCTTAAGCAGTTCTTTGCACCTTCGGAAAGAACCCTGCACTTCCCCCCGTCCTCTTGGAACAGCAATTCCCACACGCCACAAAACCGGGACAAAGGGTTCCGACCACGGCATTCCTCTGTCTCCTTACCAGGAAGCATTTCTTTAGTGTATCTGAGCCCATGAATCTGCGCAAAGTTCTCAGACACCTGAAACACAGGCTTCTGGACATGCAAGAGTTCATAGTTTCTCCCAGGCACATAATGTTTCATAAGGCAAAAGGTCCCCAGTCCGATTATTCTGACACCCTGAAAACACAAGAGAGAGAAGAAGAAGGGGAAGCATTGCAGAGCTGAAGCCGCACAAGCARGCTCTGCAGAGCCTGGTGACGGGGCTTTGTGTCCTTTCCACTGCTGATGGGAAGGGGGCCAGACAGCAACCACTTTGGAGAACTCTGCTGAAGGCTTTCCTGTTCCGGGGTTTTTCTTCCTCTGCCTCYATAACAGAGTTGGCAGAGCACAAGCAGAGCAAAGACCCCTTGTCGAGACAAGATCCCAGGGGCTTCCAAGAGAGGGGAGACACCCTCAGAAAAAAGGCCAGGTGCGCCTTTCCACTCTTGCTCTTGGGAACACCCAAGCCCTAGACATTGTTGGACTTTGTCATCCAGATTTGCAGAGAAGTAGGGCCAGGGCACGTGGGTACTTCTGGGGTGTTTTTTCTGCTCTTTAAGGAGAGGAAGATGCGTTGCGATTGGTGGCATGGGGTGGTGGGTCAGGGCTACTGAAACCACCAGGGTACAAGGAGAGGAAGAGGTTGCTGGGCCCACCTTGTTCAGYGCAAACTGCCGGAGGATGTAAAGAGACACACTGTCCCAGATTTTCTCAACGTCTGGAAAGCAAGGGAGAGGCAGGTCATGCTCCAGGGCAGCATGCTCACAACTGTTCAGCACGCTCATAACCGTGAGATGGCAGGTGCCAGGGTCATCAAATACCCCCCAGCCCCCTCCCCCCAGAATAAACACATCCCTGGCAGGGGCTGYATGGCTGGGGTTTCCACTGACATAAGACCACAAGCCTCATTGTGACCCTGGAGGAGGCTGGGCACTGAAACGAAGATCTTGTAGGTAGCGTGGACACAGGGATCCCTCCATCTGACACCCCACAGCTGAAGGTGCCTCCGGGTTCACGTCTGTGCTGAGGTGTTGAGCACCAGGAGGACAGTCACTAGGAGAACAGGTTGCCCAGAGGGCTTGTGCAGTCTCTGTCCTCAGAGATTTTCAAGCCCTGACTGGATAAAGCCCTCGCTTCCCTGGGCTGGCCTCATAGCTGAGCTGCTTTGAGCAGCACGTTGGACTAGAGGCCTCCTGGGGTCCCTTCCAACCTGTGCTATCCTATGACCAGTACACAGAAGCCCTGGCTGCCAAACTGATCCCCATGCCACTAAGGTGCCATTTGCCAGGTCTCTCATGGCRGTAACCACACATCCATCCACTCCGGGCTCCAGGACTGTGATAGCTAAGGGGAATAATCTAACAGCACTCATCAGACAGCTCCTGATGGCCTTACCATCGTCGGTGAGGTTCATAAGTGTTGGAAACATGAGGCGGCCAGACCGCAGGATGGGAGCGTTCTTGGCCTCCATCTTGCTCACAGCCTCCTCTCCCTTCACCAAGCAGTTGTCCCACGCTGGGCTGCTGCCGCCCTTCCCCTTCTCCTCCCTGCAAGGAGTTGCCAGGACAGCCCCCAGGACCTGGCTCCCAAAGGCCTTGTAGCAAAGTGTGGGCACGTGAGGGCAGCGGGGGATGCCGCTAGGACACAGCCGAGCCCACTGTTACCTGCCGCTGTGTCACAAGAGGAGCTGCAGCCTCCCGGGCCAGGAACCCAGCCAAGTTCTGCCCCGACCCGGCTGTTTTGGGGGGCTGCCCCCTCCTGCTGTGCCTTCCTCTGGCCCCATGGGGATAGCATACTCTCCAGTTGTTCTGTTGCCCAAGCTGCTCCCAGAGGACACCRGAGCAGCAGGAGGTGCAGGCCCATGAACTAGAGCCCAGGACATTCCTGTGCCTGCCAACTCCGGACACCCCACACCGCATGCCATCATTGCATTTCTGCTACTCAAAATTCAGCATGTTGGAAGACAGTGATGCAAAGGCTTGGCCCATCATCCAGTCCCCTCGCTCTAGTGTGGCTTCAGAAAGTCCAGATGATAACAGCACCACTGTCAGGGACGCTTCTCCTGCAGCTGCAAAACCCAAGCACCCATCTCAGCACAGCTTTCAGTGCAATGCCAGAGTATAGTCAGATTTCCCTCCAGTTTCCACTGGGTCCCTCCATCTCATTCTGAGTTCACTTCTGGCAGCACAAGCACTATCATGGGCACAGCAGGAAGGCTTAATGGAAGTGTGAGCTAGGTCTCAGTAGGTCACACTAAAGGGTCCCAACCACTCACCYCATCCACCACTTGTAACCAACCATCACTTCCTACTGCCACCACTTGCCGCCTCTGTAGGAACACACAGCCTGGAAATGTGTACTTTGCACCCCTGGGTCTCTGCAGAAGCAGGACACCCCACTGCTGTGGTTGCTCTGCCTGTTCCATGGCTTTCTGGAAAAGCACTGTTGAACCTTGACAAGGAAGTTGTCTGGGTGGCAATGGCATTTTCCTTCCAAAAGGGTTCTTCCAGAAATTGCTCTGGTCTACTCAGTCTTCCTTTTCATTTCTGCAAGAATCAGGGTGACAGCATAACTACCTGTAGCTGCGGCTTTTCAGGCAAGGCAAAACACAGCCTGTGCTTTCAATGGAGTTGCTCTCACACAGGAGCTATCACTCAAGAGCATGGAAGGCATCGTGGCAGGGTTTAGTCATGCTCAGGACAGGCCCCCCTACAGTCTTCTTTTTCTAAGCAAGTCAGCAGGAATGGCTTCAGCCCTCAGCCTCTGGAGCCAACAAGAGCACCTCCAGGGCCATGGGTTTGGGAGTAAGCCCTAATTCTTCTCTTAGAAGAAACAGACTCCCAAAAAGCAGCTTTTAYGCTGAGAGAGAAGCTTACTGGTCAAGCTAATGGAGGGAAAAAGTGCATCCAAAACAAGTAAAAGAGAATGCATGTCAGAGCAGTCACACCCATTGATGCCTTCTAGACTTTTCAGGGAAATTTCCTCTCTTCATTTCTTCTCTTCACCTAAAACCATTTATTTTTTTTTTTCTTTTTAGCCTTGCTAAGGGAAGGGGAAGAGGAAGAACAGAGAAGAGGTTTCTTTTTCTTTTGAGCCTTGCCTAATAGTTGATGAGTCAGGCACAGAAGCTGAATGCCCAGAAATTTCAAGCCTTTATTGGCTGGTGGCAAAGGGGAAGAAGAAGAAGAGAAAACAGACTAGGGGAAACTGTGTAAGACTTTTTTCCATGGGGAACCAGGGAGCATTTTTTCCACAAGCACATGGCATTGAGAGGTCTTTCAGCAATGCTTCCCACCCAGTTTGCCATGCCCATTCTCTTTGCCTTTGGTGAATTGCAACAAAACTGCAAGAAAGGGAAGCTGCTGCCATTTCTGGTGTGTGGGCTGTTTCACAAAGAGCATTTCTCAGAAGGTGTCTCCAAAGCCAGATTCATGCAAGCATGTGTCAGGGAGCAGATGCTGGCTGCAGAAGGCTGGAGTTGTTTTCTCCTTCTCTGTAGCTGTGAAGGAACCTGCTCACTGGTTCTGCAGAGAGCAGGGTTCAGGGTGTGGCGAGGGACAAGGTTTCTCCCTCCCTTCTTTGGTGGGAGGCTCTGGATCTGGTGCCTGAGCTCAGCCTAGAGACGCTGGCGCTGCAGCTGAGTGGTATGGCTTGGGGTTGCAGCATCCTCATTGGGTCTGAGCACAGAGAAGAGACAAGTGGTGGTTCTCACAGAGATGTGCAGCCTCAGTGGGTGTACAGACATTCTCTTGACAGCCACCTCAACAGTCATCTTTTCCAAACACAGTGAGCATGAAATGCTTTGTGCCTTGGCCAATGCAGCCAGAGTTCCTTTTTTCTCCGTTAGAGCAATTATAATTACACAGGCATGAGATATTCTTCAGAATATGACTTCTGATGATGCTCACCCTGGCCTAGCAAAGAGCGTGCCCACCTGGAGCTCTGGGACATCTGTGTACGACTGGTTCAAGCTCGTCTTTCACTGGGATGAAAGAAATCTCTGGGCATCTCTGGTGGAGGAGGGGCTGAAGAAGGAAAAGGAGGAAGAGCACACAGGTGTACCAGAGTACCAGGCTCGGAGGGAAAGGAATGAGAGAGACAGGGGGCCCAGGCAGGGCAAGCACTTCAAAACACTCCAGACGTTCAGGTTTCCCTCACCCCAGGTGAGCTTCAGATGCACTTTTTCCCTGTGTTACCTTCACCAGAAAGCTGCTCTCTGAGAGTTAAACCTGCTCCTTGTGCGTCTGGTTTTTGTACATGAAGAGGCAGGTCTTACCCTGCCAAGCCCAGAGCAGCAAAAGCATTCTTCCCTTTGGCCGCCGAGGCCGAGGGCTGAAGCCTTTCACGCTGACTTTCTTAGGGAAAAGGCAACTGCAAGGGGACTGCCCTGAGCACGGGGAAACCGCAGCGGGAGGCCTTCTGTGCTGCTGAGTGATGGCTTCTGTGCTTGCCCCTCCATCTAAAACGCGTTCTGTGGTTTTCCTTGCCCCGGAGTGGAAAATGCAGCCTGACAAGCTGAGAGTCCAGAAAGACTGTGCATTACCTCTGAGGCTTGCGGACATGGAAAAGGAAGATGGAGGAAAGAGAAGCAAGTTCTGTAAGATCCTTTTTCTRGGAAGAAATGGTATTCCAGCCTGAAAAATTCCTTGCCAGGCCTATGGGATTGCTACCCAGATGGCCGTGGAACAGGCAGGGGAACCCCAGCAATGSGGTGTCCTGCTCCTTAGAAGCCCTCTTGTGAGGAAATGCACATGCCCAGGCTGTCTGTCCATGGAGGAGCAGCAAGCAGGGGCAGTAGGCAGCGCTGGTTGCTTATGAGCTGCAGGCAGGGTGAGCAGTCAGGACATTTCAGTGTGGCCTGCCACAAGGTGCCACAGGATTTCCATTAAGAGCTTCTGCTGTGCACATGCTGGTCCCCTCCCTGGGTTGTGCTGCCAGCAGGGCTTGGAGTCTACTGATGATTACCAYGTTCTAGAATTTCTCTTATAAAATGATGAAGTTCCATTCCTGGTCAATTTTTGTGAATGCCACCTTTGTTGCCCATCCCTGTTTCCATGTCTTGCATATCACCTTTTTTCCTCGGAGCTCTGCCAAGAGTCCCCCGCTTAACTAAGCTGGACTCCTGAAACATTTGCTTGTCTTCCTTGGGTACTGGGAWGGATCATTCTTGTGCATGGAGAATGTTGTCCTTAAAGGACCTGCCAGCTTCCTTAAGCTCCTTGGGCCTTCAAAGCTGCCTCCCATACAATCTCAGCTACCAGTTCCCTGAACAAGCTGCAGTCTGCTCACTTGAAATGCAGGATCTGTGCTCTGCTACTCTCCTTCCTCACTCCCTCAGGATCTTGAACTCCATTACCTCATGGGCYGTACGGGCAGAGGTGCCATGGATTATCGCATCCCCAACCAGTTCTTCCTTGTTACTAAGTAGCAGATCCAGCTGTGTGTCACTGCTGATTGTCCAGTCCAGAACCTGACACACTGCAGAAATCTCCTTGACGGCTTCTGTCCCACTGTGTTGTTCTTCCAGCAGATATTGTGGAGGTTGAAGTCCCTGATGAGAAGGATAACCTGTGATTCAGAGAYTTCCTTGAGTTGTTTAAAGATGGCTTCGTCCACTACTAGTCATGGCGAAGCATGCCCTAGAGTCCAGGCTCATCGTGCTGAAATCAGGTACCTTGGTGAGGCAATGGCACTGCTCTGCCATGCATTCTGCTTTTCTTGTTGGGTTACRCAGGTCAAACACTATGAGCATCTCACTGAACGCTGCCACGTCATTCAAAATCTTCTCCCTGAAAGCACCCGCAATAGCTGTGATGCTGAAAAAAACAACAGAGTGAGCTGGTGCTTTCTGACTCTCAAACTTCAGTGCATYGTACCGATCCCTTTTGAATGTCTCTGTGAGTAAATGAACCGTGGGAGAGAAAAGGTTCCATATCGGGAGATGTAGGTAGGAATAATTCTTTATCACATTATGGTCAGAGTAAAAGCATTATACTTTCAGTAGTCATATGTGTATTTCCACCTAAAAGATGACCTGTCATAGTCCCCTCCCCCAGGCTTGTATGGAATGGCAGTCTGGAGTCTTGCAAGTTTTTCTKCTTTTAGCAGCCTAAGCTTTAGAGAGTACCCCCTTAGAGTCACAACATCCACCTAGATCACTGTAAATCCCAGCCTTAATGGTAGATTTTCACAATATGGCTGAGCTGATAAAAAGCACTTACATGAAACATTACGAATGTGATAGTAGCCAGCATCTGGCTCAGTAAATATTAGTTGCTGAAAAAGAAATGCAAGCGTTAGCAAAGGAAGGACAGTTCCTGATCAGCAGTTGGTTTCATCCTCYCTCTGTGGAGGTTTTTGCAGAATCTCAGTGGAATTTTTTAGTGGGGAAAGGACACATAAAACATTTTAACTTGCACATGCATTTTGATAATACCAAGGAAATTTTCAGTTAAGAGGTTAAAAAGAAAGTCCATTCAAGTACATTTCATAAGAAAATTGTTTTAGCAAATCCACATCAAGATCAGTTTCCCACTGGCTATATTTTAAAGGCAGGCATGCAAGGTCTGTTTAACAGCTCATCTGCATGAGGGAAGAGCTATAGCTCCAGGCCCATATAAATCTGAAAAAATCAGCAGTAGACTGTTAAGCCAAACTAGGACTGAACCTTAACAAATTCTGGCTTTAAAAACCAAAGAAGCAGGACCTAGATTAGCCTAAGAATCTAGAGAGATAGCAGCTCCTAGCAGTAGCTGGAGGCTGGGTTTTGGCCCCAGCTATCAGCCCATAAAGGAGAGCCACTAATAATCAGCTACCAGCTTGGCTTTGAACTGGTAACCATAATACCGATAGTCCAGCCAGTTTTCCATCCACCGTGTAGTCCACTTGTCCAGTCTGTATCTCTTCAGCTTGGTTACAACAGTACTATTGGAGATAATGTCTAAGACCCTGCTAAAGTCAGGGTAAATGTGCTGCTCTCTCCTCATCCATCGCTTATTATAGAAGGCAAACAGGTTGGTCAGGCATGGTTCGCCTTTGGTAAATCCATACAGGCTGTTCCCAAACAACTTCTTGTCCTTCATGTGATTAGCCGTAGTTTTTAGGAGAATTTGCTCCACAGTCTTCCCAGGGACCTCAGTTAGGCACCATGTAACACCTAGTATCATCTAGACATCTTTTAACATTGTCCTAGTAATGGACTTCAGAATGGTCTCCCCAAAGTTAGAAGAGGCAGTATGTCACAAAGGGAAAATACATCGTAAAGCTTAAGGCAGTTTTTCTCTGAGTGTAGCCCAAGAAGCTATTAAATAACACATACTTCAGGAAAGCTTATATATCAATACRATGTAAGCACATCCTTAAAAATACATGTATATGCTGTCTTTCCCAGAAGAGGTCCAACCTGATAAAGCAGGCGATCTACTGGTATAACAGATACCTAACATCTACTTAACAAAGCAACAGTCACAGAAAAGTAAAAGTTTTATTTTGTAATTTTAAACTAACTTGCCTCAGCACTGCTCTTAAAGTGAACAATTCAAGCTTTCTAAAGCAGCATGTGCAGAGATTTCTGATTTAATGCCTTCAGTGAATTTCAGAAAAGTTAATTGATTACAGTCTGTAAAAACTTGTACAGAGAGCAAAAATTTAATCTCGATGTCTGCCGGACAGAAGATCAGTGCTTGGAAATGGAAGCAAGGCACATTTTGTAATAGCAAAGATGATTAAACTCTGGAACATCTGACTAAGAGCTGCAGCATATTCTTCATCACTGGAAATTTTGAAGTGATCAAAGCTTGTGCATTTTTCTGATATGCAGTAATGAGTACAGAGGCACCCAATGGTTCATGTTATAGGAGTGGTCTCATAGGTTAGTGCAATGGTCCCTGTCAGCCTTTCAGTCCAAGAACAGAGCCTTTATGTCCATGTATGACTTTTAGTCTGTTTATCACATKAAGCAAGTACCATAAAAATCGCAGTATTCATCTTGCCACAAGCCAAGTTTTAGTATGTGGTGGCATGGCATAACAGGCTGCAAATGGTTTCCGGTGAGGACTGTAATAGACAGGGAGAAATTGCAGGTTAAGGGTGAGATTTTGATTTTTCACTACCAGATAACTAAGGCAAGCCACTCAACTGAACCACTCTGGTTTCCCAAGAGAAGCCAGCTTCCACCTAAATTTGGAAGATTTGCAGTAAATCGAGGGTGTGCAGGATTGCGAGTGAACCACTTGAGGGCTCTAGAGGACTTTCACCTGCAGTGCTTGCCTGGCTGACACTGTCCTGTCAGGGGTATATCACATTTTGCCAGAGACTTAAGCAGTGCCATGGATTTTTTTTTCTTGCCCARTCCCATACAAGAAAAACCTCCTGTAGATCTAGAATTTACCAAAATCTGAAATGGCTATGTGGCTGCCCTGTGGGACACATTAACAAGTCAAAGAGATTAGATCTGCTGGGGAAGAATACAAGATGAATATTGTGGGACTTTGAGTTGCTGGCTATTTGTATTTTGTGTTCTAATTAAAGTAAGGGTATTTATAGGCTTCCCATCTACAGCTGATGATTTTGTATTTCTCTGTTTTGCTCCCCCTTTTTTTCTCAGTAACAGAAAATGCCCTTTATTCCTAAGTTCATCCTTTTCTTTAAAAAATTCATGAGGTGATTTGAAACTAGTGGTAAAAGTAGTATAAATATACAAGGAAAAGATATTAATACAGATATTAATATGGCAATATTAATATCTATTTCAAGCCCAGAAAGGATCACTGTGGCATCCTAACGGGATACTGAGCCTAGCAATTGATTGATACCTGAAGTATATCTGCCAGGAAAAACCCTTCACTTCCCTTTGTGTTTAGTTAGTCTTGGCTCTCCTCTTGTTTAACAAAACTGCATCTTATTTGTAATTCCAGCTAGTATGGATTTAGTCAGGTAGAGGAGCTTTTCCCATAGGATAATGCGATCTTCCTTGCTTGACAGGGCCAACCTAACAGCAAAGCCAGGGTCTTGTTTGGAGCACCCTGYGCCATGGTGGGCTGCATGACCAGCGACTCCCCAGCTTCGCAGTGACAACGCTCACTGACACTGGACGGTCAGTAAAGGGGCTCTGATAACCACAGGGTCTCTGAGCAATACAGCCGTAATAAAATGTGTCAGGGCAACACTCATCTGCCCTAACTTCTACTTAAGCCCTTGTGACTCTAGGCCTTAAGAGCCATCTAGCCAATAAGAGATGTTAAGCACAGAGTTTTGGATGAAATTCAGGCTATCTAGCCATCACCTTTGTGCCCACTGGGTGTTCTTACAAACAGCCACCCCATATTAAACCTCCACCCTTTAAACCATTTTCTGAAGCATCTTAGTCACAAGCCTTGACTTAATGCACAAATCTGAGGCATTTCTTTTGCTAGCACTTCAAGGATATGCTTGACCTTTCAGTCCTGAAAAGAAAATATTGGTAAAATCACTAATTAATGACTGACTTTGAATCACTTGTCCCAGATACGTGGATAAACAAAGAAGCTAAAGGTCTAGCTATTAAACAGAAAAGAATGTTTTWTTTCTTCACAGAGCAGGCTTGGTCGTTAAAATAACTAAAATGCTGGTAATTGATTTATATTCAATTATTTGAGTGCATAGAAGCAATTACAGCTAATCTTTAAAGCCTAGTTCCACTGTGAAATGTAACTATGCAAAAAAAAGATTTCTTATTAGCTATCCGGTGATGAAAAAATGATGTTAGGAGGATGGAATTTCCCTTTTATTTAGAATTTCCACTGAATTTTACCTATTTGATATCYTCATTGTGTATATTCAGAACAATATGCATGTTTACTCCAGACCTAATGAATTTAGCTGTCAAACCACTGACAAGGAAGAGACTGCTGGAACAGGAGGGAGGGGACTTTATCTGCAAAATTTATAAAATTGTAAACACTGTCTGATAACATTCAAAAAAGACATTTGTCTGAGTCCAGCTGGACTCACAGTCACCCTGAATTCATATAGTCAGCAATCAGAATAGTAAATTGTATTTTTGTCTGTAAACCCTGCAGATTTGCTCTGGGAATCTCTTGAGAAGCAGTTCACTAGTTCAGTATGAGCCYTGCTTTTAACCGTTTAAGAAAAAGAGCGCTTTTCAAGGTGGGCACCAGTTTTTGAAGATGTTGCTCTCAGTTTTAGTTGAGTGTACATCTTATTAAAAATGATATCATGAAGGCCTTAACCTAGCCACATCCCCGAAGCAGCACTCCAGATAGCTTATGGTTTGAACAAATCAAAAAGACATGGGAAGAGAAGGAAATATTATTACGTATGTCATAGTAACGGAGGATCCAGGATAGCTCTCAAGGCCACCCTGAAGTGTTGTCTCAGCCCRAACCCAAAGCAGAGACCAACACACTCACTGCCATGTCTGCTACAGCCCAGCACGAGCAGATCCCTGCACTTTGGCTCTACCTAGGAAGTGTGGACAGCAAGGTCTCAGCAGAAGAGCTGAACCAGGAGATGTAGAGATCACAGGACTCAGTTCATATAAATTCCTTCTTTATTTTATAGTGTAACAGAGACCATCTCACGTTCAGCAGTTAAGAAAATGAGGAACGAGGTAAAGCCTTGGTCGCTGCCTCTTCTGTGCTGCTCACCCCAGCSCAGACGTGCCTGTCTCAGACGTGAATTCTTTACATTTGAAGAATGTCTTGGCAACATCAAATTAAAAATAACTCACTGCATTTTCTCCACTGTGCAGCCACACAGAGGGCTCAAGCAGTGGGCCTGTATCTTTTATAAAGCTGAACAAAATGAATCAGTAATGATTACGCCGAGCTTCTACTCAAGAAACAGAAAGTAGACTGTGTTGCCTGTCTGCAGCTACTCATAAAGATTGCTGTCACCCAGCATCCCAGGTTTAACTCGCTGTTTGCATCTAGGCCTTCGTACAYTGCCCATCATCATACTAGGACTTCCTCGGCAGCACATTAAAATAAACACATGCTTGTTTAAATAGCATGGCACTCTGATATGTCAGCTCAGGAAGGTGACTGGTTGCAGACRCCCATTCGGCCACAAATTCCAGGTGTTCAGCATCCTACAGGATGCCCTGAGCAAAAGGCAGACAAGYTGCTTACCTGACTGCAGAAGGGGAGACGTAAAGTCCATCAGTCTTCCCTTTACTACTCCCCAGCCTGGTGGGGAGGCGTGGGGGTGATTTTTCGTAAGAGTTTCTACTGCTGTGCTGTTTTAGGCAGGGGATCCGTTACTTGTTGCTGTAGGTGGACTAGCCATACAAATTTCTGGGCGGGGAATGGCACCCTAGTCATCTCATTGCCTTAGGACAGACCGGTACGGGCTACATGTGCTGCAGCCCAGCCTACAGGATCATTTGGTGAGCCGAGCTTAGCCTGAACATGGATGAACTGAACTCAGGCCATTCCTGGATGATCCGTACCACCCCAAACTATAGCTGAAGATGGACTTGGGCTATGACCACAGGCAGGAGTAATTGAGGCAGAACGGGCAGAGTCGCCTCTTGATGTACCACAGCAGGATTTGCCAGAATTTACTCATTAGAACCCCAAAACAGAATAGTAATTAAATGCTGAATACTAAGACCAGGGAATGGCCATTTAAAACACCAATATGAGACATCCGGACACACAAAACAYGCACTTACAGGGGCACCAGAGCATAGTACTATATAGCTTGAATCTCACCCTTCTTTCCTTTTCACAAATCAATCCATATTTTCATATGTGTCCGACACTGTCAGGAGAGAGGTGGACAYGGAGGGAGGGCAGGGCAAAGAGTGTAGTTTCAGCTGCCTCTGGGGGGGCGTCACAGAGATTTAATAACTAAAACATGATCCCCCATCTCAGAGAAGGAGAGGTGGGGGATCACCTAAGAGAAATGATGCATGTGCCTCAAAGTCTTACAGGGCCCCCCATCTTGCTACATTTGCCAATTCAAGCCTTTCAAATGGTTTCAGTGGACAGCAATGGTGTGATTTTGATGCTGCGAGGTCCATGAGATAACTATGAAAAACAAGGCTTTGACAGTAAATTCTCGTTTCATAGGCAGGAGTCCACAAAGCATAAAGGCTAAGAACCTCTGGGTTAGTGAAGTGATTCCCCACCCGGGAGGGAGGGGAGTCGCAAAGGAAGGTTTTGAAAACAGTATTACAAAGCGCAGAAAATACAGTGTTATCCACTCTCATCCTCATATTCTCTCCCCTCAGCAACCCTCTGACAATCTCTACACACACAAATTATGTGTGTGTGGGGGGGGGGGGGGTAATCACTATTCACAATTTTTTTTTTTACTCTTTTATATAMATGGGTTACCAAAAAAGTTGGATTTTAAACAAGTGCTCACCAATCTTAAAAATTTGAGAACCATCAGCTTAGTGTAGGAAAGGCAGACTGCAGTCAACTCTTCCGATGACATAACACTAGCCTAAAAACATTCCCAACTCACATTTCAGTTCGTCACAGCTGTAGGCTTGAACTCCTCACATTTCCACCTTATTTGCTTGTACTACAAGCAAATCACTACAGAGTTGCTCCACTACCTTTTCCCCTACTGTTGCCAATAACTGCAGAATGACCTTCAGTTTGTGCACTGTTGCCAAAAGCAGCTTATTCAAAAAAATCAGAAAACAAAGAGTTTACAATAGAGGTCTGCATCTTTTTTGCTAATGTTGTTCGTACACCTAAAGATCATCAAAGATGACTCATTATCACTGATGGTCAGACTGTTATTAGTGCAATCCCAAGCTCAGGTCATTAAAAAGTTAGTGAGCCTGTTTCAAAAGCCCATCCAAAAAATGAGAGAATCTTTCTACTTTCCTGAAGGGGCTTTGGGAAAGGCCCAAACTGTTTAAATCACAGAATATTGAAATGTAGTAGTAGCTATTTGCTGTGAACCCTTTGATATTCATCAGTACATCACCCTTAAAGAAAGGTAAGATTCCCTTGCTTAAAGAGAGCAAAGGGTTCTTGTTCTTCAACACATACTTTATCACCTTTGACTGCATATGAAATATTGTACAGAGCTGTGTATGTCTTTCCACCAAAGACTCCAACAAAATCAGATAATATGTGTAAAATACACCAGCAACAAAATGGAATTTAGTTTATCTGAGGAACTGGGTGAAGACTTTGTAAAACTAAATATTTTGATAGTCTGACATTGATCCAAGAAAACAGAACCCACTTTCATTCACGTCTTTCAAGAAATAAAAGCTAAAAAGGCTCAGCTTTAGTTCTTACAGACAGACTCCTTGTAAAAGCGCACCAGATAAACCAGAATATCCTGCTCAATTACAAAATTTTTTATTCTTACAGATGCTCAAGATGACACTTTCAGGGTTTCATTGGAGAAAGCGTTTTCCCAAGAACTTTTGCAAGTGAGGCTTTTAGGCAACATTTCATGTGCTTACATGATTAAAGTGGGGGAAAACTCCAACCGCAGCAAAAAGAGCCCCCGCACGCAAAGAGCACGAAAGATCCAGCTCCGCCGGGTGGCATCCCTCGGTCTGGAAAAGGAGCCCTCGCCTCCGGCCCACGACGCGCAGCGGAGCCCACGGCGCTTCTCAGACGTCGCACAGAAGCTCTTTGTTGGCTCGCGCTGCGGGAAAAGCTGTTTAGATCAACCCAGCCATTGTGAGCTTGYTTCTGGTGTCAGCAGACTGTCCACGCTAGGTACTCTCCAAATACGTCTTCTCGCAGAAATACAGTGGTCCTTCGAGGAATACTGATGTTGTGGGGTTTTGTTTTTGTTTTTTTTTTCCTACGTAAGCTCCTGTAAACCAAAAATTCCCATTTAAGGCCTTGGACCTTTTGCCAGAGTAYAGACTAAGCTGGAGGCGAAGCAAGACATCTGCAGCCGTTGCTCACCCAGCCTGACTCCTGGCACATGGAGCCTGCCCCAGCTCCGGTTATGTCCGCAGAAGACCTGTCCTCGCCTGGGCAGAGACGGGACCAAGCTGCTACACTGCTTTTATACCAGCCCCGCTCCACCGACTTCCACAGAACTGCCTCTCCCACCGGTATGAGATCAAATCCAGCCCCCAAAAGACCGATTCTGTGCCTCTGTGCACCGTGGGTCACCCTTTACAAGGGAGCAGAGCACCCAACTAATGAAAAACTGCACTGGGCCGGATTTGTGGCACGTTACAGCTGCTTTGAATAAAAGGGTCTGGCCTGTGCAGAACCAAACCGCTCAGGGTTGTAATTTGTACACAGTCTTTTCCAGAGTCTCTTCCTGGAGACCTCTTTTAGACGTTTTTCAGGCAAAATTGCACTGAAGTCAGTAAGACAGCTGACAGAATGGTCACTTGACAGTAAGGTCACCTGCAGCAATCAAGATTGTATCCCTGGTTAATATAAATTTGCGTATTGAGCTTGTGAAACAAATTGCTTAGCAAAATTGTAAGTGAGAACAGGTTGTTTTTCTCTTAACTGAGAAATTAAAGCCTGCCGCTACGTTATTCTGGTATTATAAACTTCCCCCTTCGGTCGCTCAGAGTGCTGAAAGCATGCAGACTTCATGAGCACGGCTCAGGTGAGAAAGTATAAAGTGATAAAGTATCGTTATGCTAGGTGCCTTAGCGCCAAACCATCCCTCTGAAATATCCCGAGCAGCTGTCAATACGTGCTACAGATTTCACATGCGTGAAGCAGTTACTGGACAAAAGAAAAAAACTCACCAACCGAAATAATCCTGAAGCCGGTCTTGTCTAGATAATCTAAAATTTAGTTAGGCATACACTACACTTGGACCCGGCAAAACGCTCCTTACAAATGCAAAACTCCCACTCTATTCACTGGGAGATTTGCCAAAGCGAGGGACGCAGGAATGAGTTCACAAAGTAGGACATTGTACAGTCATCTAAATGAACAGTGGGTCAGGATTAACCTAATTTGTAGCTACCTTGGCTGGACTGGCTGCCCATTGTTCCTTATACAGGCGCTCTTTAAGCTTAGTTAAATAAACTACAGCAAAATTATACTTCAAAAGTGCATTTCTGTAACAACATAACAGCTCGGCAGTGTTCAGCTATCAGACTATTGTGGCTGTTTGTCAGTCATGACTCCTTTCCGTACAGTTTGTCGAGTGCTTGGGCAACCTCGGGAGGAAAGACGCAGTGTAAGTTACAGCTTTTGTTGTTAAAGAGTAATATTAAGCCAACTGCAGAAAGAATTAACTCGTGGTTTATTTCCAAAGTATCTTTTTTTCCTCCTCTCCATACATCTCCATTTCTTGACCTCAAGTCTCTTAAATCTGAGTTCATCAATGAAAAGAAAAGTGTTTTATTTTTTTACATTTCTTTTAAACGATAGAAGGCACAAGGATTTGTTGTCGCCAAGGGCAAAAACTCACACTTGTCCATATGTGAATCCCGTTTTAAAAACAAACAATCCGATTGGGATTGGCCAGAAGCCAGAGTGCAGGATTGCCTTTTAAGCCTCGCATCTCAATAGGAAACCTCGGAGTGTTTTGATCTGTTTTCATAAACGTAACCATTTTCATCCGTTGCCTCTGTAGTGTATTATCAGTCCCTTCTTTCTAATAAGTTAAAGAAACAGCCAGTACAAACGAAGGCAAGAAAACAAGAACAGTCGGTCATTGCGGATAAAACACAGCATCTCAAAAGATTTAGGAAAAAAAGACAATAACCACTGGCCTGTCTTAACTTCTGCCAAGAAACGATTACAGAGGATGAAGACAGGGGGAAAAACACTAGCACGCTGCATTTCAGCRGTAGCAATAACCACAGAGCTTAAATCTATTGTGTAGCTTTATTTTATAGGGCCTATCATAGACTCTTTTACATAACTTAAATGATTATCAAATAATCTCCTGTACACAATGAAACTGAGCCGCATCGCTTCCCAAGCTCTGACACATTCCTGAAAGAAATCCAACAGTCTGTAGGAATCACATTGCTGGAGTTGCTACAGTACATTTCRTCCAGAACTTATGCCGTCAATTAACTTATTCATCACTGTAAATTGCTCTTCGCAATATCCCGCAAGACACTGTTAAATCTCAGGACACTAAGATTTGGTAGCA
>NW_020451061.1:195764-245227 GCF_003343035.1 Apteryx rowi | reverse complement strand
CCGGGCCAGATGTGCAGCCACACCTGGACTCGATACATAGCCCCCGCAAGCCAGGTGGCTCTCCGGGACCGCAGCCCTCCGGGACCGCGTCCCAGCCGCCGGCGCAGATCGCTTCCCACCCGCCGGCTCGGGCACACAGCCCCCCCCGCACCAGTCGGGCGGCCGCCCTGCGCCCTAAGCCGGATCCGCAGCCCGCGGAGCAGGCACCGGCCCCCGGGCCGGGCACGGCGCGACCCCGTCACCAGTGTGCTGCCGGACCCGGCCTCGACCCGCTCCCCGCGCAGCAAGCTGGCACGGCAGCCTGTGCGGTTCCCAAAACCTCCCGTGTCCGGATCAAATCCGGTGGCGCCAGATGTGCTGCGTGGATCTCACCASGAGGACCACGGAAAGGCAGCAACCAGCACGGGAGCGCAGCGCGAGTCTCCATTTGCAGTAACTTCTTCTTCCAAGTGCATGGTTATGCACAGTACTTCGGATATTGTATTTTCCTAGTCCAGTCAGGTCCTGAGAAAATCCAACACTGTAACCCAGCAGAGATTTTAACTGAACTATCTGCCTGTGTTTAGCAAAGCAGATGTACAAATCTTCCACATGGGAGGTAGAAAAATTACCTCCTTGCTACTGAATACTGCTGATAACAGCTCCTGAAGGAACTATCCTGCCTCTTTTGGGGGAAAAAAATGGTTACTTTTCCCTTAGAAAACTTTTACATGTATTTCTRCTAATACAGAACAGCACTGATCTCAACCCTTTGAGCTCCAGATTTATTTTTAATGATTTTATATGCCCAAATATGAATAAAGACACATCTGGTTCTGTTTGAAATARATACTAAGTGAGTTTTCTTGGTCAGCACTGATTCATTAGAAGCACAGTAGTATCACATCAGAAGGAAAAAGCAGAAAGAAAACACGAATAGGAGGTTTTGCAAGGGGTTTCACCTGCGTGTGACCCGATTTGCATGTACAAGTCACAGCAGTAGTCAAAGGGTGACGGTGGCAGGCAGCACCTCGCTGTCCCTGTCACAGTCCTGGCCTCGGTGCCTGCACACGCGGGACACATCGYGCCTGGGGTTCGTGGTGCCGTCCGTGCTCTCCTGGAGCCCTCCCAGCATCTCCTTTGGGGATTTACTCCAAGCACCACCGTGTAATTGAAGCAAAAGCCTGGCAGGCAGCAGGCTATGGGAAATTCGGATACYTAGCCATATAAGAATGAAGTTTCTCCCCAAGAGGTGGATTTAAACTATTTAGCTCGAGTACAGCTGACGGTGGTTATCTACCCGAGCTTTTACCCGTGGGTTCCGTGATGCCCTGTCAAGCCTTGCAGCCTGCTCCGACTTCTCTTGATGTGAAAACGTAAAGGAAAACTTATATATTCCCAGATAGTTTTGCATTCCGTCTGAGGCCACTCTGAGTTGCATGAGGCCCTGGAAGATGAGCCTCGCGCCCTGTCGCTGGAAGTGCAGCTGTCTTGGGACCGTTTCTTATTTGACCAACACGAAACCATTCTGAAATACTGCAGGCACCGCAGTTGTAAAGTTAGTAGCTGCCTTAGCGATATTTCATAGCCTCTCGAAAGGGGGTTGTTAATGAGTCTGGGTGGCATTATATGCAGAGTGGCTAAATATCCGGTGGCTTAGAGAAAAAAGCTGGAAGCCCTGGCTTCTATTCTATAAGGCTGAATTCATTCAATTAAACAGCTTTGAGAGCTCAGATACGCTTTAGCGGGAGACTTTATTACCTCCTAAAAATTGGAGAGTATTAAAACAATTGTCAGGCCTGCAAACCAAAGTTTGCATTCAGTTGTGCTAAGCAGCCACATTTACATATTCTAGGCCAGATTTAGAGTTTTAGAAAGCCTTCATAATTGCATTAAACATGCTCATTCTCCGTGTTCTTTCAAGCAGAGCTGATTACCCCAAGTTGAGCAATGCCTGGAGGGAAATTTGCTTAGCCACATGATGTCAACAACTTGCAAGGAGCTAATTTTTTTCAAGGAAATCACAGTTTGGTCATTCCTGCAAAATGTCTCTCTTTCCCAGCGGTTATACAAGCCAGCGCCTGTCTTACGCCTGTGCTTCTTTCGGGATTGCTCTGGATAGCTCAGCCCGAGCGCGGTGGGTCTCCCGCGCAGCCAGCAATCCCGTCCRACTCATGCCAAGGTCTGCTGTTGGGGAAGGGGTAACACTCGCTCTGCGGGTTGGGATCGCAGCGCCGGAACAACCAGAACCCCTCACAAATGTTTGGATTAGACGTCACGATCCCTCCAGTCTCTTCCCAACACCAAAACGGGCTGGATGGCCCAGCAGCGGCGTTCCTGCCTCCCGCGCCTCCCTCCCACGGGGCAGCACTCAGGGCTCTGGGTAAGGGGGACCAGTGTCTCTGCTACTATTTTCTTGTTTTCTTTTGTGTAGGAAATGTATCTGGTTTTGTTTATCTTATTGCTTATCTTCACACAGGAAGCGGCAGCAGCTTGACCTGCTCTGCGGTTAAAAGCAAGGCTTTCCAGAAATACGCCCGCGGCTCCGGACTCAGCTTTGGGAGGTGGGACCACAGCACGTTCACGCCGCGAGCTGCAGAGAGCAGGGACCTGGCTAATGGTTTACGCAGGCCACAAACTGAGCTCTCAGCCGCACAGTCAAGCCCTTATGGACACGAACAATTTGTTATCCGTACAGCCTGAGCTGAGCAGAAAAGAGAGGTTGTCCTGCGCAGCAGAGGCGTTAGCGAGCAAGCAAGGATGCCYGGCATGGCTTAGGGCTGCCTTTTGGTGTCATTACTTTGGTGGAGCAGCTCCTGGCTCTAGGCAGTCGCAGCGTGCGTCCTCCCGACCTCAGCGGACCGTTCGCCTCGCTCCRGCAGCGGAGTCGATCCTGCGCAACGCAAGACACGGCAGCGGGATCCAGCCTGAAGGAAACATCTCAGGCTTCGGCCCGTCACTAGCAGCGCCTTCTCCCAGCGAAGCCCGCTCCAGGCGCGACGCGGAGCTCGGTCCTCCCAGTTCCCAGCACTTGTTTGCCTTTCCCCAAGGCGTCGGGAAGGCAGCGTGAAAAGTAAGAAAATCTCTGTGGCAGGGGAGGGAGGCCTTTTTTTCCCCCCCCCTGCCCCATTGTATGGGCCCATATGGTTATCGAGTTATGGGAAAATCTCTCTGCCCGAACAGGTGTCACTGTTCGAAACATACAGTCTCATTTCCTGATCGTGTCTTAATCTGCTAGTTGGTTGTGAAAGTTGATTTCTTGCACATTCTTATATCAGTGGGAATTTCTGCCCTTCCCTGACAAGTATTATAGGCAGCCTTTGACATACAGCCCTACAGGACCTAAATAGGCTGCTATTCTTTCCCTGCACTGAAAGGGAGCTTTGTGCCAGGGATTCATTAAACTGCACTGCACAGCCCTTCATAAATGGGCTCAATAATGAACAGTCGATTTAACTGGAAAAGCTGCTGGAGCTGTTAAATTAAAGGGAAATAAAGTGCACTTCAGGCTCAGTCTGCCAGAAGAAAATGTTGACCTAAAAAAATCTTCATTTTCCTGCATCTCTGCAAACAGTCTAAAATTTTCAGGAAGTTTCTACTCACAGTAGTTGGAGAAATTTAAAACATCCCAGTTTGCTTCCCCGTTAACAAAGAAAGAAAAACTGACAATAAAATTTTCAGCAAATTCAGCAATAGGGAGGAAGGGCATATTCAATTTAAGCCAGGAAGCATGAATATCCATCTAAATTTAGTATATCTGTATAGACAGAAGGTTATGTAGCTCATGCAGATCCAGTCCCCACCTGCTTTAAATCACTACAGACCACCTGGAATGACTCAGTCAAAATGCAGCAGGTATATGGTTCCTTCTTTTAGGGTCTCAGCTTCATAAGACGCTGTTTTATTAGAATGAAATTACGAGCGGACATGGGAGTGCAGAACTGGCGACCTGCAAACGAGCACTGTTTTCCTGCCGCACTCCCTGGATGCCGTTGTCTCAGTTTCCCTTTCCCTTTTTTAGTCCCATTGCCCATTTCGTGTTCTCCTAGAATATATTCCTCCCCGAAGAAAGGGCACGGAGGTGCTCGGTGGCCCCGCTGGCACTGCTGACGGGGTGACGTGTGTTTGTAAGCAGCGCATCGCTTTGGAAAGAGCCGGGCAAGGACAAGGCACAAGGTCGTGTTGTCCTTTTTTAGGGAATCAGCGCTCCATCAGGAAGAGCTGCAGAGGCTGTGCTGACCATCGCTTGGGCTGGCCTGAACTCTGAAATGCCGCAGGAGCTTCTGGGTTTCAGCAAAGTACTGCTGGGCTAAATAAGGGTGTCAGAGGCCAGCTGTAGACATTTCACCTAAGGCTTTTTATTTATCCATTTCAATCAAGCAGGAAAAAAAAAGTATAGGGATTATAACCGAAAAAGAAATAGTGGGTCACTTCAGGCCCTCATCCAATTGACTCTGCACATCCAACATTTGCGCTGGAATCAAGTTCATAAATTCGGCAGTGGGGGGGTTTATTCCCCGCTTGCCAGTGTTTTCTGAAATATTTGGGATTTATGCAGTCCARTCCTGCAGCGCCCTAATCGAGGAACATGTTGCTTATAAGGCAACAGCAGTTTTGCCCAAGTAAGGAGTGCAGGACATAGCTAACACATGGCCCACACTTCAAGGGAATATATTTAATCTTACGGATGAATAGAAAAAACCATCATTCAGCTGAGCCTGACTCACCTCCCAGTTTCAAACAAGTGGAATTCCTTATTTCAGTGCAGTTACTCCAGCATAAAACTGGGGTTACTTAGTGGTGAATGAGCTCTTCCATCATAGGCACRTCATTCTCCTTCATCCCAACAGCCATAAATATTGTCCCATACTTTATATAYGTTCAGCGTGAATGGAATCTATCTTTGGGAAGGCAGACTGGACACTTCAGGAGAAAAAGATCAAAAGAAGCATACAAGGGGGAAGAAAGCATATCCACATCCATTTCCTGAGGTGGTTTGTCCAAAAGCAACCCTCAGCCTCAGAATCAGCCTCGGCTTTGTGTTGCTTGCACTGCTACAGGTTGTAGCTGTTTTTTCATTATATACACTTCCTATTCGGAGAGCAGCATTTCCTTTCGGATACATTCATGCTCATTTTCCTCAGAGTATGGTGACTTTTGTTCAGATCCACCACGTCATTTTAAAGGTGCTTGCAGCAGGCTTACAGCTCTCCACTGGAGCTGCCTTTAGTGAGTTAAACATTTTTTCGTACTATCTGAAAACATGAACATTCAGGGAGAATATTAGCTTTATCGTATCAATCTTCCACCTAGATTTCACATGATTACTCTTGACTTTATAAATGTGCAATGCCACAAAAGTCACAAAACCATGGACTTTTTTGCCTGCCATGGAAATACTGCATTTGGTAACTTTTGCGGGCTGTTTTCTTGAATGCAGAACTGATGCACTGGGTCTCTGTCATCGCTAAAGAGCTATGGAAAAACACCATTTGCCTCTTCAGAAAAGAGTTTTGAGGGGTTGGAGTTTTTATTTCATTTTATTATGTCCTACTTAGAGTCCTGCATTAAGCTACTGGTATAATATGCATTGAGGAAACATTTACAGATATTTGAAAACAGAAAGAATTATTTTATATATATTATTGAGAGACCTTTTCTTCCTCAGCCCCTACACACTCTGTGGAATCCATAGTATTTTATCTTCACTCGCAGACATTTCTGCAAGTAAATGTGGGGGTTTTGAGGTCAAATTTGTTCCTTTATTTCCACTGTTTGTGCTGGGTGCTGCTTGGAAATATTTTGGTGTGAAATGTTAAATGAAAACACAGAACAACTAATATTAAACATCAGCTTGTTCGYGGTACACTAACCCTTTGCTAACCTCTGTTTGCATGACAGAAACCAATTTATGTCACCTCATGATTCGCTGACGGTCTTTCCCAGTAGGTGCTGCACAGTTTGGGGAAGAAGCTCCTCAAATTTCATCTAGTGCAAACGGTGAGGATGTGGTAGCTCCTGCAAAAATTGTCTTCACATACCACAAACTGGTCACTGAAACCAAAGGCACCAAAGTGCATCTCAGAGGCTTGGACATGTGCCCTCCGTAGGACGGAGGAGAACCTAGGAGGGCTGCTTGTTTTGAGCACGACGCCCCACTGTCATACACAGCCTGGCGTCAGTGTTTCGAAAATAATCTTCTCATTCATTATTTAGACATCTAAATAAGGACCCAATCCAGCTCCCAATGAAGCCATTTCTGTTGACTTCACTGAGTGACAGATAAGCCTAATTAACAGACCTAATTTTCAGAATTGCTAAGCGTCAGCTCCTCCCATGAATTTGGTGGGCCGTTCCCTGGCTCTTCACCCTCTACTCCGGGGTAACCAATTTGCTTGAGCCAGGAAACCCCAACCCAAAATCCCCCTGTGGCCCGGATGCCATCCCAGGAAAGGCAGCCTGTATCCGTCAGGGAGGTGAGGGGCAGAGGGGATCCCACGTCTAGCCCCGGGGCAGGCAGGGACGCAGGCAGGGACGCAGGCAGGGACGCAGGCAGGGACGCAGCCCGGGGCGCTGGTGCGCTCAGCCTTGCAGGCTCGCTTCTTGCCACTGCACATTCACTACGATGTGTACGTCTTCCCTAGGGAGCAAGCTGAAGCTCAGATACTGAAATAATAGGAGCCGTATAACTCAATGATAGGCAGTATGAGTKCTCAGTTTACTTAGAGGAAAATCAGCGTTGGCATGTTACAGCTGTTGCGAGGTATTTGTGTTACAGGATCGTCTTTAAATGATAGTCAACGCTGTCCCAGTGTTTAATACTTCAACACTATTTTTCTTTCCAAGAGTATTTTTCTTTCCAAAAAAAGTATGTTTGTGGAATGTTTTAACCCTTTTTTTTAATCATTCTTTTTTTTGAAAACTCTATCAGAACTGTTACCAGTTTTGCCTGGTGAAAATTGTCCATTTGTAAAGGTCATTTTTTTCAACAAAAAGCCCTCATTCAAACATTTCTTACAAGCTTAGCTAAACAGCCAAGTGTGTTTTTCTATTCCCAGCCTCATGCCCCAACCCCTGCAGCGCTGGACTGCTGCAAAGAGGACTCCAAGATCTGGAGCTAGACCATGAACACGTCTTGCGAGGGTGGCATGAAGATCTGACATATGCATGTCACCACACATATTCCTCGAGAACGGGACRGCTGCTGCACCTTGCTGGTGGGCAGCCTGGGTCCCAGCGCCGAGAAGTAGCTGTCGTGCCGTGGGCCGGGTCACAGTGGGAAGATACCATGTCTTGTGGGCTGGAGGTGACACACAGCTCCTCAGCAGGGATGTGGAAGTAGCCAGAGCTCCTAGTGACAGGGCTGGTCTCCTCCCTGCAAGAAAAAGAGCTGTGCATGGAGACTGCTTTCCAGCCCAAGTTAATATTCGCTGCAATGCCATTTAAATGCATGGCACAATGTGTTTAGACTTCTGCTAATTGCACGATGTTCTTTTAATCCAACATACAACATATAGAATAATGTATGCATTGCAGATGGCAGGTAACGGACCCAGATGAAAATGCCGTGCATTGGTGCCCTGCCTCATTCACAGAGCTGTCTTGACTAAAACGACCTCTGTGATTTCCCARTATTAGTGGCCACGGCTCCCCGTCCGACGGTCCCTCCACCTCCTCTCAGCCCTGGCACCTTCACTGACCTGATTTAACCCACTAACCAGGCAGGAAACAATTCGAAGCATCTTAGCGTAAAGAAGATAGTAGGAGCCCACATCGTGGAACCACCCAGCACCAGTTCTAATAATTTCCTTTATTTTTTTCACCATTTAATTTTTCACTCTTTTTTCCCCCTGGTGAAACACATCCGCAGAGAGTTTAATCCCTTCAGGGAAAGGAAACGGTCCCAAGTTCCCTCTTTTACAGCAAAAATAATCCCGACGGCAGTGTGGCGCATTGCAGGAGCGGGGCACGATGCGTCTCCAGCAAGAAGAGGCTGAGGTGGGCTGGGGGATGGCCATCAGCCCTCGCCTCCACAGCGTGTTTCTGTGGGCCACCCTGGCTCCTAAGACATTCCTCACAGAAAGCCCAGGCCCGAAAGCAGCACAATGCAAGTGCGTACGTACCTAACAGCAGCCACCCAAGTCAACCGCTTGACTTCAGTGGGATTACTCGCATTCTTAAATTTAAGCATGTCCTGCTGAACGGAAGCCTTCGTTCACAGCAAGAAGTGTTCAATACCAGCCTGTGGCGCACGGCCACCTTTTAAATGTTCATTGGATTCATTTAGAGTCTAAGCCAGAAATCCTAGCACCTTACTTGTCTGTAAAATATCTAGATAAAGAAATTAAAATCATTATATACACATACTCTAATGTATGTGTATATATGTATATATAATGTATATATAATGAGTATATACAAACATACACATATATAATGAGTATATACACGTAAACCTGATATACATTATACAGAGTGGGAGTTTTCTACTATTAGGAGTTTTACATACAGGAAATATGTATGGACCGAAAATACTGTAAAAAAAAAAGAATTCATCTGGAAAGCCACAGCAACTAAAAATATTTACGTTTCAAATACCAAAAATATTTTCGTAGCCAGATGTTTTCAGGCTTTTCTGAACAGAGCCACTCATAGATTGTTCCCTGAATTATTTCATGTTTAGAAATGGTGGCTTGTTAAAAGAGAGAGCGAGACTGAGCACAAACTGCCATTATTATGTAAATAACCCCGGAGGAAAAAGGACAGTGAAAATGATAGCACTGATCTAATTATCTGCAGGCCAATATAGCTAAGKCACTGAAAGAGGCCCACAGAAAAGGCTGCCACAGAAACACAAAAAACAGCCAGAAAACAATAAGGAACTTAGCAACAGTATAAAAACGGACTTCTTTCTGCGCACAAAGAGTAGTTTTATGAGCATTTTTCTTGCTTTCAGTTTGCAGAAAAGGTTAGAGCGYATTTTGAATTCTATGCCAGGAGTTTTTTCCCCGCAGCCCCTACGGCTCCTTTGGCGCGCTCCCGGACCGCCGCGCGCCCGGCGGTGGGAACGCGGCCCCTCTCGCGTGGATGTCGGCACGCGTGTCGGGGGCTGCCGCCACCAGCGAGCTTTGCCGGCGGCGCAAGGCTCCTGCGGGACGCTGCGCGTGTGATTTTGGCAGTGCCCTTCCCGAGGCTTGGATTTCAATCAGGGCTTTCAAGCTTTTCCTTTTTACGGCTTAAGGTTTGCRTCTTCCCTTGCAAGGCGGGCGCTCGCGAGAGGTTCCTGGCCGGAGGACGGAGGTGTTTCTGCACTGCCCACCCTCCTTCGGGCGACACTGGCAGCCGGGTTCGGTGCCCCGGTCTCTCTCCACGGGGAGCCTCGGAAAGGGAGCAGCTCTTGCAGGCTGCGCTCGGGCACAGCCATCCCCAGGGATGGAGGGTCTGTCAGAGAAAGGACTGTGAAGTGACCTGCACGCTGGATTGCCAAATTCAGACCCTGGCAAGCAATTAGAAAACACCTGAAAAGCCACCGATCGTGGCTGCTGAAGACATCACGTGAGCTTCTCACCCTCAGCTCTCGTGTTGATGGAGAGAAACAGGCGGCTCCAGAGTAACTTCTCTGCCCTATTTTAGTCACCTACCTTAGGGCTGAATTATGCCCTACGATTGCCTGTTTCCTCCACCGACTGGGAAGGGAGCCCTCACGAGGAACCTAAGCAAACTAATCGCACCCTGATATTCAACAGCTCGGGGCATCTGTGAACTCTGCCAGACGTCCTTTGGAGCTACAGGTGCCTTGATAGTGCAAGACAGTTAACTAATATGTCCTGAAAATGTGTTTTAGTGATTCAGAGATCACCACATTCATTTTGGGGGAGGCAAACTCTCAGCTAGTAACTCTTCCTGTTCATTACAGGTTTGAACTGGACAGGGACCAAAACTGTAAAGAGAAAATGAAGTGCATCTCATTACTTAGTGTCCAAGTTGTCTAATCCCTCATGCTCCCATTTTTAAGCTTAACTCCGATAAGACCTCAGGATATCTATGATTAGCCTCATGCCAAGAATGTGCAGGCGCTAAGGCAAATAGTTGCCTTTGAAAGCTGCAAATCTGGTAATCACTGTCCATGTGGCTGGATACACTAAGTAGAACGAAGGTAAGGAAGGACAATATCTTCTCTGGGTCAGGGCTTTAAATTATTTCTTCTGGGCCTATGAAAGGGACTTTTAAGAGCGAATTTGGCAATGAGAATTGAATGAGAATATGGCAAATTCATTTGACTTGGTGGGGAGAGCCATCAACATAGGCAAAATTAAGTCTTTTGGTGATATCAGGAAGAGAAAGAAGAGAAGCCACTGGGAAGTCTGACTGGGGGAGCGCAAGAAGAGTTTTGGGAGAATCCTCAGCAAGCTCAAGGAATTATGGGATGTGGAAGGCATTGGAGGCCTGTAGGGAAGGCAGATGTCCCTCTCTCCCTTCCCTTCCCCAGCCTACCTCCTCCTCTTGCTCACCCTATTCAGCGGCAAGCTGGATCCACACCTCAGCCTCTCTTGCCTCCACAGGGCTTCCCATCCCCATCCAAGCAGCCACCTGCTGCCATCCACCGAGAGATGTCCTGCTCCTTCCACCAGCACCTCCAGCGTTTCTGATGCTGGAAGAGGAAGGGGTTGGGGCAGGGTGGGGGTTTCCTTTTACAGGGCAGGATCATACAGGCAGGCAGAGGAGAGGTGAAGGAGAAGGAAGCCCCAAGGCTGTGGTCAAGGCGGAGTCTGGGGGCAGCAGCTTCTGCTGCTGAGTCAAGGTGACTTCATGGGAGGCAGTGACACCTCCATCTGCAACCTGGCCCTCTGCCGCAGGAGGAGTGAGGGGCTGTACCAGTAGGGAAAGGGGTGAGGACACTCAGGCTACCAGAGCGAGCCGTCTCTCCTCAGACACAGGCAGGACAGGCACTTGGCCACTACTGGCAGGCTGCCATCCTAGACAGCTGCCTATTTTGCCAATGAGTTGTGACAGTTCTGGGCCTGACATTCCTCACAAACAGCCAGACACACAAGATGCAGAAATGCAAACTCTTGAGCACTCAAGTCTGCCCAGAAAGTGTTTATTTAGTCCTGCTTGGAGAAAGTATGTTGGTTTTTTTGGTTTTGGGGGTGTTTTTTTGTAAAGTACCATCTCTAAGCCATCACTCTGCAGTCTGGGCCTTCAGCTGTTACTGTGCTTCAGATGAGACCACTAGGGCTGGACCACTGCAGAGTGAACACATGACGCAAAGCGAGATGCATTATTTAGAGGTGGATTTTCCTTAGAAGCAGGGTGATATAGGCTTCACGTAGGAAGAATCAGAAGGAGAAAGAAGGCAGAAGGACTCAAAGAAAAATGAAACCGACCTTTGGAAGGGATAGGTGGCTCCACCTCAAGAATTCAGTTCTTGAGAAAGATATGTTACTCTCAAGTGCTTAAAAAAATCCTCGTGGCTAAAAAGTTTCTATATCCAGCCAGTGAGCGCTCCTTGCCCTCCCACCCAGTCTGTCTCCAAAGAGGATAAACGAAGGACTTACAGTGCACATGACTGGAATAGCGATCTATGGAAACATGGGTCAGAAAAAGGGTATTGGGTTGGGCAGACAGATCTGTTAGATCTGTCTTTCTAATCTGTTAGATTAGAAATCTCCTGAAGAGAGGCTTACTAGCCACCAACAGACCAGTGTGCGACTGCCCCTGTCCTATCCTCCTTCCACTGTCTTGGTCCCAGTTCCCACCACCCTTTTCTGGAGCCAGCAACAGCACCTGTGCGGCCTTATGGTGAGCCAGCCCAAGGAACTAATCAAAGCTTAAACTCTCCTTTTTCGATCCTGCTAGGTCCATTTGAGCCCAGATCAGTTCTCCAATCCGCTTCACTGCATGGCCATATGAACGCTCGTACCAGCTTTTCCTACTCTATAGACCTCTTGAAAATACAGATTAGAAAACAGCACAGAAAGAAAGAACAGAAGTCAAGCCAGCATGAAGAGCTCGGTCGACATCTCCTTCTCCAAAATGGTGATCCAATTGCACAAAGTCTTTCTGCATTTGAAGATACAACATAAAACGGCAAAAGAAATAAATGAGATGAGGGAAACTGCCACAAATACTAAGAAAGAGAAATAAAAGGCCCTCAGCTGTTCCCTTCAGCTTCCTGGAGCACTGCATCTTGGTTTTACTTCACAAAATGTCCCCAGAACCCATCTATTTTGTAGGAAGGTTTGAGGGATTTTTTTTATACTCTTTTGGGGGGCTGTCATTTCTGCAAGTAATCTGTTAAGGTCAGGAAACAGATTTTGGTAGCAAAATTGGCTGTGTCAGATAAATGTTAGTCATGGTGATTATCTGCCAGGGAATGCAAACAGGCTACAAAGTGATAAGAGGAGCTGCTGGCACCAGGGATCCTGTTTAATTTTTTTTTCCATGTACATGGAATTTAATTTATGCAGGCTTTGCAAACAACATCTGATCACTGTGTCAGATGGTCAGGCACCAAATCAGCAGCCTCCAAACTCGTATCCAGACAAACTCACCTCAAAATTTGCTGCACTGGAAAGAAATGGAAGAGTTTTGACTCTTCTTTCTCTGAACCCTTTGTGCATTTTTTAGGTCTTCCACATAGCAAGTTTCTCCCCATCCAATCTCTTTTGTGACATTATCTACCTAATACACCACATTCTTCTCCTCCTGTTCTGTTTTTTTTTTATTTGCTGCTTCCCAGGCCACTCTGTTGGGAAAAAAAATGACATCATCAGGGAAATATCTGACATTTTAGCTGATCTAAATTCAAAAATACACGGACTAGTGAATAGCATGGCACAGCACACAAAGACAACTGACAGTCACAGGACATAGCAGCATACCTCAGGGAGGAACCAGATTGAATCTACATTAGTTAACAAGGACCATGAAAACTAGACTTAATTGTAGGTATCTAAAACACACTCTCATCATTTCATTATGTCAGATGTTTAATTCCTTTCTGTGTTCCTCAACTGCAAAATACATGCCAGGGACCTGCAATGATTTTTTGGACCCTCTATGACTGCAAAGAAGGATAGGGAAGTTCAGCCTCAGCACCCTGGGCATTGCACCACAGCAAGGCCAGAGCAAGCACTGACATGACAGGGAGTTGGACCGCGCAGGCTGAAGTCCACGGTCCACGATTTGGACCATGGCAGAAAGGCCACTCCTGTTGCAACATGCAGAAGGATCCCACAGTAACCCCAAGAGGTTAACCCCCACTTTCTTATGACTATTCCAGATTATGGGGAGAAGGGAGCTGAGGGAAGAAGTGAACCCGTGAGGATGTCCTGAACTAGTGACTCCCTGTGGGGCTACCATGCAAATCAGGACACCATCAAAAAAATTAACAGTTAAAAACTGCAGATGAGGTAAAAATTGTTTTGACAGACATTGCCTTAGGCTTTGTTTCTACGTTACAATTACATGCTGCAATTTCCATGATTTACACAGGCCCAGAAGACACGCTGTGGACCACAGAGCCCAGTAGACCACTCTGCAACCAGAAGTCTCTGAGCCACAAATGGCAGGAGGATGGGGAGAGCTTGGGGAAGCATTGCGCTGCACTTACTCCATCCTTATGGCTCTTCCCAGGCACCTCCAGGGAAGGAGACTGATGATTAAAGGAAATTCCCAACTACATTAGATGTGTGGTGCAGAAGGGTCTGCAGAGCAACCATTTCACACACCACCACACACCATGGGCCTGGAAATAACATCCAGCACAAGATAAGATCAACATCTGCAATGTGCCTCAAGATAGATGGAGAAACCCCAAACACCAGTGTCTGGGCACCTGCAGGAGCAGGGAATTCATTGAGTAAAATGCTCAGATGATGCTATGAAGTGCAGCAAACTCTGCTCCACAGCAGAATATAATTAGAAGGAATATAAAATGATAATTCAAGAATATGATGCAAAAGAAGTTGACTTATATGCCACCTCTTGTGACAAATAATATAAGATTCACTGACCAAAGAGCGGACATGTTCCTGCAGCCTAGTGACAGAGACGCTTACATGGGAAGAGACGACCTGGGTTCTGGTATCTACATATCTGGCATCTGGTATCCCAGAGCCATTCTGGTATTTTACATGAAAGACCGCACTGCCTCCCCTCTCACTTCCACTCTCCCTGTTTTCTCCTCTTTCAGCAATGACTGGGCTTTCTTTGTAGCTGCTTCCCACACCAGATACCTTCACAATGTCCTGGGGTTGATGTCCCTGTTCCCCCTCAGCTGTTGCTGACAGAGGGACAGGAACCTTCTGCCTTGAGGATGAGCCCCCAAAAGAAGAACATTTTATTCATTGGGGTTTCAGCTGGAAATCAGATTTAACTTCCTGCCCAGAGGGACATTTCTTGTTTAATGTTGGGCCAAACGCTGAAGCTCAGACCCCTAAAGGTGCCTGATGTCCACCAATTTCAGGTGTGACTCAGGGAATACTGCCTAAATTCAGAGATGAGCTGTGATGGTAACAGCATCCAGCACTGCAAGACTTGAGGGAGAACATGTAACACTTGTTCAGAACGTATAACCCCTTCCAACTAAATCAGATCAAAAAGAAGAAATAAGTTAAAAAAAATTAAAACCCTCAAATGCTTTAGACACTTTTTGCTATTTTAACCACATTTTCCAGTTTCCTTTTTTCCCATCTGCCACATAATTGTTATTCTTCTGCTGTTGAAAAAAGAGAAAAAAATGAGAGAAAGAAGAATAAAGAAGCAAAAGAAGGAAATGGTAAAACAAATTATTTTCTGTCTTGGCAGGAAAAAAGTCTCCCCAGTTTAAAAAAAAAGTCAGAAAGTTTTTATTTTGAATAGAACGCTTTTGGTAAAACAATCATCTCATTTAGAAATGTCAGCCAGTTCTTGGTAACAAACTGTGCTGAGAGCAGAGCCATATTCTTGTTTCCATAATTGCGGCAGTCACACAGGCACATCATCCGCATCTGAGTGCTTCCTCCCCAACATGCGTCTCCACATAACCTCCCTTCAGCTGTCACAGGGAGCAGCTCRTGATGTCCCCTGCCACCTCCCTCCGCTACCAGCACTCCCTCATTTACTGTCATCCTTGGCTGCTCGCTCTGTGCGTGTGTGCTGCGTGCTGCCCTCTTTTTTTCAATGAAATAGCTTGTTCAAAACCAGCTGTGTAAAGATTGAAGCGGCTAATTACTTGGGGCTGGAATAACCTGGAAGGAGAGTGGTGAGAGGACTGTTGGATGTGTGATCCTTACCCCTCTTGAGGACACGAAGTCGCAGCACATTTTTAGGAGCCAGTCRTTTCCCGACCAGGGTTACCCAGGGGTAAGAGCACAGCGACTGCTGCACTAAAATCCTATTCTTTGCTATCCAGAGCAGTTCGGGATTCCCACTGTCTCCGTTTACCCAACCTTCAGGTGACCATAGCGGGTCCTGCTGAGACCTTCACAGTCGCAGAAGGACCCTGTGATGGCACCACGCCGGTGCTCAGCCTCATTTCCCAGCACTGAGAGCAGCGAACCAGCGAGGATACGACGCCCGTCGCCCTCTGAAGTTCTCATGCCTGTTTCCTTTAGGAGCTGCTTATTAACTCGCCTCGACCCAAAACAACAACTTCGGTCATCATCTCTCTTCCCAGCTCAGCCCCCCCTCCCCGAGTAAGGAAGAGCGTAGCATAATCCTCCTCCGTGCGGTGTGTGGTCTGGTTTTGCGTGTCGTCATGCAGACAGTGCAGAGACGGGGGGTCATACGGGTCATCAGAATGCTAATAAGAAATCTGATTGATGAGCCGGTGCCTGCGCGATGAATGGGGTACTTAATTAATGACTTCTGCTCTGCTTAAGAAGAAGTTTCCCTTAACTCCCGTTCCTCTTTTTCTTAAAAAAAGGGGGGAAAAAAACCCTCTATAATCCTAAGTTTTCCAAACAACATAAAGGGAACTTCAAAGACAGACATGGTCAGTTTTTATGCGTTGGGTTGCTTCAGTGATTCTTTCCTTTCTTTGTTTACAAGGGCAGCCAGGCTTGATTCCAAGGCTGAAAAATAAAAGGCCACATTGTTCAACCAGATTCGGGATTTTTTACAAGAAATTTCCTCCTTCCCAGTAGGGCAATTAACTGCTTCATTTCTGGGGCTGCGAACACCAAACTGTGCCGTCAGCCCTGTGAAAATTTGCAATGTGAGATTCCTGCCAAAACACAGCTCCGCTTCGGAAACAAGACGTACTATGTAGACACTATTGTCTCATTAAAAGCTAACTAGCTAGCCAGGATTGTTTTTTGCAGGGAAAGAAAAGACTGTCAGGGAAAATACCTGGTAGGCACTTAGCTGAGGAACATCAGACTATGTGCATTCAGAGCAATTCGAATGGGATTTCAAACTCGTAATTAGCAATGGGAAAATAGCAACAGTTTCGAATGATCTCTTCCGGATTGATTTGGAAGGTTATTTCATGCTAAATGAATAGCAGCAGGAAAGAAGATGAAAAGAACCAGAAAACCCCACACAAATGAATTTTTTCTCTCTGAGGTCTTTTTTAGGAGCCGACTCAGCTGCGGCATTCACTGCAGAACAAGTTGCTCAGTATTGGCGGCAGCCAGATGGGAGAAGGGGCTGAAGCCACACGGGCGACAGAAAGGGCCGGCGCCGTCGGACCTCGGCGCGGCTCTCTGCGGGGCGAAGGGCCGAGGAACGGCTCCCAAGATCCATTAAGTCCTAATCCCTCTACTCAGAGCTGCATCCAGAGGGAGCGCATCCCACCGGATGCCTAACCCATTGCTAAAACATTTCGGGAAGTGGAAATTATTCACACGCTTAAAGTTAAGGGCATATCTAAGAGCTTTGTTGAGCTGAAAGCGATGTTAAGGAAGTGCCTGATCCTAAAAGAGCCCAGAGGCTGTGTTTGGCAGCAGGGCTCAGTACGGGCTCAGAAGATCATGTCCGTAGGCTGAATTTTACTGGATTGTTAGAGCCGGATTTTGGTATTTAAGTGCAGGTCTTGTTTTAAACTCCTCCATAATTCAGTATGCATTTGATATCATCTGCATATTTGTTCAGTTGTGGATTTAAATACAACTGAGAACCTTTTATTTAAAAAAAAAAAAGAGTCAAAGTACACTGAGAGCACAGAGAATCCGTGTGTTTTCGAAATTTGGGCATGTAAGACAACGTGCCAGCTCTGGCAGAAGAAACAGCAGGCACAGTTTTAACCTGTCAGCCTAATCTACCTACCAACACCTCTGTTTTGGCTTTTTAAAAAAAGAGTGGCTGAATTTTCTAAGTGACTGGACACCTACTTTGGCCTAAAGGTTTAGAGCACTAGTTACCCTCACTAGCCTCGCTGCGCGATGGTCAAAATCCCACCTGCTAAAATCCCACTAATGGGGGATTTAGGAATCCCCCATTTAGGTATTTTATTACCTGAAAAACACAACCTATTTAAAGTGAAGGGCAAGTTCACAGCCACCTTCCTTCCTCTGAATGTCACTCTTTGCAGATCACTGGAGTGATGAACTATTTGATTTTGTCTGCGGGACGATCCCTGCACAGCAGATAAGCAGCAAAGCAGTAAAATAAAATGCCAAATTGTTCTCATTTTTGGAATGGTTGTGGCCCGCTTTTAACCATTGCTTTAGGGAATTTGAAGGAGTGCTGGTTTACTTTAAGCCCTTCTGATCTCTCTGCTCACGGGGGAAACCTTTTAAAGGGTTAATAAACAAACACACTTTAAATAAGGGCATCAGCCAACAGGAGGGCAGAGGTGTGGGAACGGAGCAGGTTTCTGCGCCTTGGAGAGAGCTCACTTCAGACACATGGGTTAAAGGAAAGGGAGAGAAAAAAGTGAGAAAAGATCAGCCAGTTAGTGCTGGGCAGCCAGGAAAAAAACAAGCCAACGTTTAGCGCCCAGAGCTGATTTGCATTTGTATTGGACACTTGGGGAATACTGATAAAACACTCTTTATATTTCAGTGGAATTCAGGGAATATCGGCAGCAACATCTGTGCATAAACACAAAAGGGGAAATAGAAGTATTTCAGTGATCCTGCTCTTAGGCAGTTACAGTGATAACATCAGACCAATGCATCTCTCCCCCTTTCCTCCTCGGTCCCACCAGGAAGAAAAGCAGCACAGGCACAAAATTACAGTCGCTTTTGGAGGTGGTGGGGGTGTGTGGGAGAGGGGAGTCAAGGAGGGAGGTTAGATGGGGGATAGATGTCACTACTGATTTATTTCTAAACCAAGAACAAGATGAAGGGCCCGAAGTATAAAATTAACATTGAAGTCCTCTGTATCTCTTGTGGCCAATGCCTGAGGAAGTCTTCCTGGCTGCCTGCTGAGCACTGGCAGCAGAAAAGCAAAGCAAAACCAAAAAAAACCCCTCTGACTGTCAGGAGCCAGCTCAAGGAGTTAGTGTGGTACAGCCTGGCACGAATGAGGAGACTTGACCTTATGGCGTTCCCCCATCTTGGTGATAAAATCCGGCAGCCCCGTGGTGTTCCCTGACACTGTTGGTCCCTCTCTCTGATGGTCCCCAACTACCCAGGACTTTTCCCTATCATCTGTGTACATATTCAAGCCAAAATGGGAGCAGCTTTGGGCAAATGATATAGAGAAAAGGGCTGGATACTGGGAAAAAAATGTGTTGCTGAAGAAGAGCATTGCCCAAACCTTGGAAAAAGCCATAAAACGAAGATGAGTCGTTTGCAGCCAATGAAACATTTTGCATGGCTGAGCTGCTTCTTAACCCTCCGGTTGTGGCTTCTCACCATGGAGTTAGGACACACATGTTGAATGTAGTGCTTGGGCGTTGCTTCTTCTGTCTTCCAAGTCTCCACCAGGAGGCAGCAATCTTTTTTTTTTTTTTCTCTGCTTTCTCCTAAGCATCATTTCACTAAGACTAAATTTGTTCTCACACTTTTTTATTACAACAGCTACGGTGCACTTAAATCCCAAGTAGCTTAGAATATAGGAGCCTAGATCCCACTCAATTCCCAAACTGAGATCCAGTCGGGCTGTGCTCCAGGACTGCCTATGCCAGTAGATTCCTAAATACATTAAGAGCCTTCCTAATGGTTTTCAGAGTATTTTGGTCTCTCAATTGTATTTGCCTTGCAGGGTCAGAGGCTGTCCTGGGCAGATGGACATGTATTAGCTGCTAGATTGCTGCTGTGATTCTAATTTAGGTTAACAGTCACCTGAAGTCTATTTAAGTCCCCCAAAATTTTGTGCTGGTACAACCCATCTTTTGCTCACTAGTCTAGCAGTCAAAGTGGAAGAGCATAATTCCAGGTATTATTTGCCCCAAGGGAGAATGGCCCTGTAACATCTCACCTCCCCCTCCCCCCCCATCCAAAAGTGTCCTCATGGCAAATGTACCAGGTATCCCACATGAAGAGCTGGCACTGGTAGATTATGTCTGATGAGGAAAGCCACAGGCTGGTCTAATGTCAGTGCATTCACATTTCAGGGGCAAGAGTCGGACCTTTGTTATGTTCCCTTCTAATTAAATGCCCTGGTTTATGATTTGTTTGGCTTCCTGACCATGGGGAAACCTGCCATAAATAACTTGTGAAATAGCCAAAATGGTGACTGATTTTTTTAGACCCTGCACCTCCATAGCCTTTGCCTCAGGTGAAGAGCATCCTTCCGCAGGGCCCTCACTGCACTGCCAGGCAACCACAACGGAGAGCATGGACAGGACCTGGTCACATCCCAGCACCAGTCAAATGGGCAAGAAACAACACTTGGATGTTTCTTCAGAAAAAGCAGGGAAGGATCTCATGCTGCCAGCAACACAGAAAAATGAGAGCCATGCTATGCACTTCATTTTTTTTGTTCAGTAGGAAACATGAAGACCAGTTCAAGGCACTGCTCTTTTCTGTCCTTGTTCGTGGGGATGAGAGCCCTTCAGACTGTGCTTTGGCAGCCCCCGATCCAGTAATGCAATTATAATTTGTTTGAATCAGCAAAGTCCAGTTAGAGACGTAAGTGCTCTGCTGGATGGTGGACTCGGATAGTTGTGCAGATACAACTGTGTTCCCTCCTTGCATGCCCAGTGTTCAAAGGAAGAATGAACTGGTCCAGAGCACTGCCTACCGCCGGGCAGCTCCACATGGTCAGCTTCTTCTTGCTGCACTATTTTGTAGATGCTGACTAATTTTACACTTTTAAGGACCAAACAGAACCACTGATTTCATCACATGCCCCAAGCCAAAGTGTTGATCCAACTACTCCTGTAATGACCTCAGTCTTTGGCTAGAGCAATGCTCCAGGAAGGCACCAAGCACAGCGTGGTGTGGAGGAAGGTACCCCAGGGCAACAGTCGCCAGCAGTGACCTCTCTCCCACGCACGCATGGGTCTACAACCTCAGGGAGTGCTTGCGAAAACAGCCCAGATTTGTTATTGTTTCACAGTAATAGCTCTGGGGCAGAATCTCTTCTGTTACAAACCAACATCTGCTATTGAACCCTGAGATAATGGCAAGGAAGCCTCTCCCTATCTTTTAAAAGCCCTCGAGACACCTCGTTATTTAACCTCATGTTTAAATACACCGTGTGCTCCTCTGCATGAAGAAGAGTCAGGGAGTTTTTGCTCGTCTGTTTATTAGTGGTTGAATAACACATAAAAGCGCTGTAATAAGTAGCTCTCAGCTGTCATTTCCCAACTGAGAAACAACTCAAAGTTTACTCCAAATAAGTACAGCTACATACGCAGCTGCGTGCATGAACAGTGGCACCCACGTGCCTGGAGTCAGTGCACCCACTGCAGAAGAGGTTGCCTTGGACACCCACTCTCAGGTTACATATACATCCTTTTTATCCAGGAAGTCTCAATTTACAAAGACAAATTTCTGAAGGGAATTTGCTGCCATTTTTAGATGTTTTGGAGGATGGGGGTGAGGAGAGAAAGGAGTGACTGAGATARCAGAGGTCAAGACCCTGGCATACTCTGCTGATCAGATCCTGAGGTGCTGGCATTACCTTCTTTTTCAGCTGACCCAGTTTGAGCGGTGTGACTGCTTATTCCCACGCCACGTCAAAGAAAAGGTTTACATTGTTCGCTGGATATTAATTTAAATTATTCTGGGGCGCTTGGAAACCATCTCCCCCCGTCAGTCTCCATGGGGACTATCGCAGAGGCTGGTTGATATAAATGGCCAGGCGCTGACACACCAGCCTTCCTCCCCTTCTCCTTCAAACTGCGGTGAGCAGTTTTCACTGTTGGTAGAAGGATATACACTCAGCCATACTTTGCTGAATGACTTGCTGGGACAGGATAGATAGATAGGTAGGTAGATAGATAGATTTTTTTACTCATTAGGGACTGGTACAATATCCTGTTAGTACTGGTTTCCATTTGTTCCTTAGGTTCACACGCTTGTGTTGTGGTTCTTTTCTTCACACCAACATCCTGCTGTTTGTTGATGGTATTAATAATATAACCAGCAGGAGGCTGTGCCCCCTGGGGTCTGGCCTGTCTGAATAATTATTGAATGACATTAGGGTTGTTCTGTAAATTACTTTGTGACCTAGGAATTCAGCAGGTTACCGCTATAACTCAGGCTCTCTCACTTGATTGCACTCACCTCCTGCTGCCCTGACATTTATTAGTCTAGTTTGCGTGGCAAGTACTGACTTCATCCACTGGGAGGGAAAGGTGGGAGCCATCCCTCTCTTCCAGCTTGACCTGGGAGGGCCTGGCCTTTTCTAGTGGCCCTGTTTGCAGTGATGGAGAATAGGGAACAGGTCTTTGCAAGGAAATAACATGCTTCGCTTCCTCCCCCATCCTCTGAGGCAAATGGCAAAGTGTTAGAGGGTAGTCAAGGAGCCCAGAGCGCAGAGTTGCATGCATCAGCAACCACAGAGGTCCAGGCAGGCCTCAGGAGGAAGGACTCCAAGTCACAGCCCCGTTGTGAATCCTGGGGTGGCCTGAGACACATCACAGGGGTAGATCTGCAATGCGGACCTGGAGTGACCTCTCAGTAGCCAAAACATCTACGTAAGGCCTTTCTCCCCTCCCTCTCCCCCGGGCAAGCCAGCAGCATGAGCAGAGCGCTGTGTAAGCTACACAACAGAAGGCCCTGATGGGTGTGAGGTGCATCAAACCTTGCAAGACTTCAGTGTCTTAATGCAGGCTTCCTAGGGGACCAGTTAGTATTCACATCCCTAAACTCTTCCCCTGGAGCAAACCACCTAAAAAGCCCTTTCTTTGAAAAGACAGCTAGGGGAAAGAGACAGACAGTCTTTTCTTTCTGAAGAAGGAAGATCCCTATGCATATTCATACACACATACACACCTCGTGCTCTCACCCAGAGGTGGGACCACCGTTCCCCTCTCCAGCTGAAGGAATGTGACTCCACATCACCCAGAGCCCCCCTCAGCTAGGAAGCTAAAGGCAAACAGTGGATCTGTAGGATGCTCAGAGGAACACCAACAGGTGATAGACATGGGGCATTGAGTTGATTTCCTATCAAACTGAGGCATACGCAGGCCTGGAAGCAGAGTTTTGGGTGCTCAAAGAAGCCTAGCATTAGAAATAATGACCCTTTGAACTGTACCTGCCATCAGTCTTGAAAATCCTCCAGCATCTGCCCAGACATAGTGGCCAGCTTGCTTGGGAGCAGTGAGCAGCCTTGCACCACCTGTCAAGATCTGGGCAGTCATATAATGCAAGAATGTTTATAAGTCCTCCTCCTCAAAAAAGACAAAAACAAAAACAAGAAGACAGACAGGACCTCTCTGGTCTTATTCTGGTCCAAATTCTTCACTTACAAAACAGTGATATAGTATCCGTGACATGATAATGGTGATCCAGTGCATAGTTCTCCAAAAAGTCCTTTGAACCTATGACACATCCTCCAAAAAGCTAGCCTTTGCTACAGTGTTTGCACTGCTGCTGGGAAGGAGGTAGCCCAAGCAACTCTTCCCCCCATCCCAGTTTTTTGGACAGTGCCTAACCATTAAAGCTCTTCCACAGTCCCTAGCGAAAACGACTGGGCTCTGTTTTACCAAAGCACTGAGATTGTGGTAATTGAATGACACTTTTAAAATTCATTAGTATGACTGCTGTACATCAGGGCTTCTGATAGCAGAGCGGTGTGGAGCATTTGTCACTTGTTCTGGCAGCTGGAAAGATTTCAGCTTTCATCCATTGTCAGAGCTGATATTGGGATGCAGTCAGCAAGGATATAGTCAGAAAAGATGTCATACAGCATCCTTTCAGTTCACAAAAGACTTCAGAGAACAATTGCTTTTAAGACTAGTCCGCGCATATCTTCTAGAACAAAAATAGAAAAGAAACCGTGTTGTTCTCAGGTTCCAAGTTCTTCCTTGTTGTTTCTTAGTCTTGCAGATGACACCATCCTGAAGGGACCAGTCAATATGCTTAAGGAAAGGACTGCCATCCAGAGAGACCTAGACAGGCTGGAGGAAGGTGCCAACAGGAACCTCATGAAATTCAGCAAGGACAAATGTAAAGTCCTGCACCTGGGCAGGAAGAGCCCCTGGCAACAACACAGGCTGGGCACTGATGGGCCGGGAGCAGCTCTGCAGAAAATGTCCTGGGGTCCTGGTGGACGGCAAGCTGAGCATGAGCCAGCCATGTGCCCTGGCAGCAAAGAGGCCAACAGCCTCCTGGGCTGGATGAACAGGAGCAGAGAAGCAGATCCAGGGAAGCAAACATATGCCTATGTTCAGCACTCGTTGGACCACACGTCAAATACTGCACCCAGTTTGGGGCCTCCCAGTAAAAAACATTTATTAATTGGAGGGAGGTCAGCAGAGGGCAACCAGGACAGTCGGAGCTGGAGCACTTACCCTGTGAGGAGAGACTGAGCAAGCTGGGCTTGTTCAGCATGGAAAAGGGTTGGCTTCAGGGGCACCCAACAACAGCCCCCCAGTGCCTACGGGGGTCATCAAGAAGATGGAGACAGGATCTTCACTGTGGTGCATGGTGGGAAGATAAGAAACAACACATGTAAACTGAGAGGTTCAGACTAGATGTAAAATTTTTCCTCCATGAGGACAGTTAAGCACTAGAACAGGTTACCCAGAATGATTGTGCAGGCTCTGTCCTTAGAGATTTTCAAGACACGAATGGATAAAGCCCTGAGCAACCTGGTCTGACCTTTTAGCTGACCCTGCCTGTGAGCAGGAGGTTGGACTAGAGACCTCCTGAGGTCCTTCCCAACCTATGATTACTGATTGTACAGCAGTCTGGTGGGGAGATCCCAAGGCCTCGTCCTGGGACTTGTTTTCAGATTTTGCACTTAGTCTTTGAATGCTGTCTCTCTTCACAAAAGAGAGTCTAAGCGCAGTAACTCCATGGCCTGTGGTAGTCAGACCAGTTTGTAGGGTTAGCTCCATGCCCRTCTCCATGATGGGGATAAACTGATTTTGAGGAACCTCTTTTCTCCTCATTTCTGTCGTGAGTGGTGAGAGGAGACAGCTCATTTAACTCTGTAAAACTGGAAAAGGCAGCAGCTCATTATCTTTTTCCTCCTTATGTGCTGTTCCTCTGTTCCTGGGATGTTTGGACAACAGATTACAAAAGGCAACCTGTTTGCTTCGGCTATACAGCCAAACCCATATGCTGTAAAAGGTTCCAGGCAGGAGGCAATCACAACCAAAGGCTGAAATTCAAGCTGGGTGGAAGCTTCTCTGCTTATGCTTATCACCYGCCCGTATTTGCTTTGATAAATACTTAGAAAAGGTGGGGGTCCTATGTACAGTACTAACTGCTAAGAAAGCACTAAAGGATTTCCTAATATTTCTCTAGACATGGATGCTCCCTGTGTTTCCAAATGGACATCTAGAAATCAAATCATTCAAAAGCAGGACACAGACCTATGAACTTGTTACTGTGGGATAACAGAGGCATGAACCTGCAGCACATCAGCTGGTCCATGGTAATTTCCCAACTCCATTTTCTTGTCCTGATTGTGGGAATGACAATCAAGTTGCTTTCATTAACTAGAAGGTAACAGACTGAAGGTGGGCATGCCTATGGAGCAGCTGCGAGTACCAGGTTCATATAGCAGCCAGGGCCCCGCCATAGCTACCCCATTAGCACTGCTAGTTTGGCATGCACTCCTGCATCACACAACATCACCTTTCTCTGCTATCCTCCCTTTTCGAGCATGGCTGTGGCCATCCCTGCTCAGGCTTCACTCCGTGATAACTTGTTAGCAAGTCCAAACCTTTCCAAAGGGTTGATAMAAAAAATGTGACCTCTGGAGAATTCCCCAAATTACTCTTCCTGGCAACCTCTCCCAAACGTACAAAGACATGATTCTGCATAGGAAGCGCTACTTTGCCAATGCATAAACACAGGCAGATCCCTGTGTTGGAGAGCAGTCACTCAGCAATCTCTAACAGGGACAACGATCCGGCCATCCAAGTAACCGAGATCCCCACGCAACGATCCGGCCATCCAAGTAACCGAGATCCCCACGCACTCGGCACACACCATTCAGAGAGGAGAAAGTGCTGCTGTATTTCACGTTCCAGGGACGTGATTTTGCATGATGTGGAGGGCCCTTTATTCACATCGCTGTCAAAGGGAGCTGAGGGTGCTCAACAGCTTGCCGGAATTGGTCTGGTATTGGTTACACCCCCAGCTATTTGAGGAAAAACTTGGCCTCTCAAAGCTCTCTGCCTCTCTCCTGTGCCTTTGTGTTCTCTAGAAGGTGAAGCGTAAGGGTATAAAAAGCTGCAAACAGTTCCTACCTCTGGAGACCAGGCATTTACTCTAAGAAAGAAAGACCAATTGCTTCCCAGAGCATTGTCCCTCCACATTAGAGAAAGGATTAAGCAGATACATTCAGCTATTCTAACAGATTTTCTTTAAACCTTGAATACGCCTCTCACACTCAGTAAGATAATCACATTAGTTTTGTCATTAAAAGATCCCTTTTATAGAAAGTACCTAAACCGCTTAAACCACCCAGAGAGGTCGCATACATTAGAAAACAACAAGACAAACGGAAGGGATTTGCTATTCCCGGTCTTAGTGTTTCAYTGCACCTACTTTCTAAACTGGGGGATTGAACTAAAAGATTTTGCAAATTATCAGCAGAGGGGAAAGCACCAGAGAGCCAGGCAGCAGCCGGCCCCTCTTCCCGCCGCCAAGGCCCCAGGAAGGGAGCCCCTGCGGTTACAGATGAGAGAACAGGGCCCCGTCGGAGGAGCACTTGCTCCCCACTGAGGTATCGCCCTGTTATAACAGATGCCTACAGCAAACACATTCACAGTTAGAGATATCCCGTATCTCTCTCGACATCATAACCGGAGCATCCTGTCAGTCAGCTGGTTGACCTGGGACTGAAACCCAACTGCAAGATAACCGACAACTACCAYAGTTATTTCTGCTTTGGGGGATGCGTACGTGGTAGCCACGCAAAAGGCCCGTGTGCCTTGGTTGCTCTGAGCAGCCTGTCCCTGCATCATGTCAGAGGACGGGGTAAATCTCCAGTGCAAAGCAGCCTGTCCCCACATCTGTGKGCTGGTGAGTCAAGAGAGTCCATAGCACATCCAGCTTAAGATTTGACGTTAAAAATTTGTTTGTTTGGGGGGGRAAAAAAAAATAAAGGCTGACTTTAGGTAGTAAGATACGAATGTGGAAGCCTAAGGGCAGGGCTGCAGAATCAAAATGACTTAAGAGTACAAGTCTATTGATATCAGTGGAGGCTGCAAGCAGATGCTCAGCATCTTTAAATTGAAAAACAAAAAACCCCACATTTTTCTTCAAAGAATCAAAGGAGAATTTTGACAAGCACTTAAGAACTGTAAATTTATCCCTGATATCATCCTCATTCAGATCTTTCGCCTTCAATGCTCAATATTATTGTAATTATTGTAATACAATATAGACAGATTCTGTTAAACTGCACTGGCCAAAGCAAACAATTTGGCCTTTTAACATGGATAGTCTTAAAGTTTGTTTCGTAAAGAACGAATCATTTTTGTAAAACAATGACTTTATTTTAAAAACACATGAGCAAACAAAGACAAGGCTAGATTATAAAAAATAGAGACAACAGTAGCAACACACAATAATACGCCATACATTAACACTGATGACACTATCATAGAAAATGACAGAGATAGAAAATAGGATTCAAATAAAGCCATCTAAACGATCATTTATAAAGTGTTATTAGGGACTAAAATACCACATGCATAGTTTCAACTTCAGAAAGATTTATATTTTATGGAACATCCGTTCAGCAGTTTACTTCAGAACCATATGGCAAGTGTGTTACTCATCCAGCTCTGTGAGCACCTGTTTTACTGTTCCAACAGCACAAATCTGTCCCCACAGCAGTCCTATTCCAGTACAAGCAACTCCTTCAGCTTTGCCAAGGCTGCAAGTGCAAGTATTCAGGTTACAAATGTGAGCAGTATCAGGTAGATATTATTTTTGCTTTCAACTCAAGCGACCATAAAATTGTTTCATTTTTTTCCTCTAAACACATGGTTTCACAAAACGCATGCTACCCGTTACATTGGCTGAAGACAGCACAGATACGGTGTTCTCCTGAATCACAGGAGAGCTGAAATCTTGCACCCATTGCCTATCAAGAACAGCTTAGACACAGCTGGTCCTTTCTTGAGGTAGGCTTGGAGTATACGATCCCCTGAGCTCTTTCAACCCTATTTTTATGAGTCTTTCATACCATCCTCCTGATTGTCAGAAAGATGTTATTCTACCATTTGTCCTGGAAGATGCTGATACATCAACTGTCAATGTGAAAAGCTTTTAACATACAGAAAACTCTTCAGGTTATTGATGTTTCCTTCCAACTCCATGGAGGTTAGATTCACGACAGCTAAAATACTCTCTTTAAGAGCAGATGTAGTAAAAATTTCTTTTATTTAAAGYCACTGACATTTGTCTGCAACACATCTGGTGTACAGACAGCATGGGATGCAAAACTTGCCCTTCATTCTCACTTTGCATGTACTTTTCCTRTGATTTGAGAATCATGTTCCAGGTTCCCAGAGGGGCTTTCTTTTCTGTAGCCTCCTTTGACAATGCAGTATTTGATTATCTTCAAGGTTAAAATTACCTACAAACACATCAAGGTGCAGGCAGAAGCTATGYAGCTTCTTCGCAACAACCTGCAGCCTTAGCCCTCCCTGATAAACATTTCAGGCTACACAGCCCAGTCAAACCTCCACTTGCCAGGTCGGTGGGTTGGTGTGACGGACTGTTAAGTCTGTCCACACAACCTTCATTGTCACTCACATGCAGGAAGTGTTGTTTGGCTGGGACTGGAATAAGCTTCCAAAATGAGGGCAACCAGTTAATACATCTGCTCCTCACTAGTTAGCTAAACYTCTCAAATGGGAAACTACCAAATGAGTGTAGAAACTCAAAACCTGTTATCTTAACTGTTGTGTGCATAACTGAGTATTAGCTCAAATATTGTCGCCTTCCCACTCTGAGCCAGGCAYAAACAAGACAATACTTATATGTTTGCAGAACTCCAAATCTGCCTGGAGACAAAAATTTATGTCCTTACAAAATAAAATCCAGTTCCAGAAGCTCACATTTCTGTTGATACAAACTGCAGTTTTAGCAGTAAGATTCATGCTTTGGGTAGAGTTATCATTAATTCTTTTTTCCTTTTGCATTTTTCTGATCCATAGGAAACATGCATTTTAATTCAAATCATTCATGACACATACCAAGGGCAYGCATAAGCCTGAGAGGAAATATGGCTCATCGTTATATGATTGGGGAGGGAAGGGGGAAGACAGCAATTTCCAAAGATCCCTTCTGTTCTCACCTGCATGAAACAAGCAGGCAGAGCTAACATTTARATGAGGTAGCCAAACAACACAGATAGTCTCTCGCTAGCATATATAAATGGGTACACAGATTTTAAGATGAACAGTTTTGCTTTTAAAYACAATTCCTCARAATTCAAAATTGAAAATGGCAGAGTTTAAGTTTCCTTAAAGGCAATTTTTTCTGCTAATGAAAAGAGGAAAAAAATAAAGGGAAAGAAAAAAAAAGGAATGAAAGTTTCAATTACTTTGCTTGAAACTAATGGCGTTTTCCAAACAATAAACAAGTTGTTTCCTGAGAAAGAATAAGTTAGCCAGTAAGGGAGGAGGAGGAGGAGACATAAGGCAGTTATGATATACAGTGGCTGTTARTTTGGACTGTTAACAGCCCACTGCATGAATCTCCCCACATCCATCTCCATACAACATTACAGCGTTTATTCCGAGAACATACACTCAGAACAACACTCTGTGCAGTTAGTGAGAGCTGGACCAGGCTCTTGCTTGTTCAGTTACAATCCATTTGTGATCCTAAAATCTATATTTAKGCTTCTAAATTCCATTCCTTGCCTTTCAGTAAAACAGGTTATTACCATAAAGTAATAAATGCTTAAGATACAATGGTATTTTTTTAAAAAAATTTGACTTGTAACTCACAGTTGATTAGAAAACATTAATTTTTWTGGTTTTAAAAAATTCAAGGCCAACACATCATTATAAAGTACATGAGCAAGAGATGGGAGTATATTTACATCATGATACCAGAAAAAAAAAATGGACCTATTGGAAGAGGGACTGCCAGCAGCTTTCAGTCAACGGGTTTTAGGCAAGTTCTGAATAGCTCTTCCTTTCRCCCCTATGATTCTTCTCTGGTCTTGCTCTCTATATGCTCTGAAGTAATAATCTTGCTCAAGACAGAGCAGGAGAGCTTCAGATCRCTGCATTTGAACATAAATGCCTTCTTTAAAACACCTGTTTCTACAACACTAGAGCAAGATTACTATGCCAGGAACTATCAGAAGGAGAATAGGATTCACAGGAGTTTATTAAAAGATAAAATTTCAGTGTTAGGTATGCTTTGTTCCCAGAGAATRGGGGGAGAGTGGAAACAAAAAAGGCCACCTGGTGTCTTAGGAAAATACTCAACTATCAAAGCTGAGAATCTTTTCAACAGAATTGGAGTTTTAARAGCCTCAGCCCAACAAGCCTTGCCCGCATCTTTCTGAAATGGAATTGTCCTTACAACTGCGAAGAATCCTTTCTGAAGGAGGGCTTCGGTGTGAATGAAGCCAAAGCTGGAAAACGAGGCGACTGCCCCAGCCATTTATTAACATCAAATATGCAGTCTCATGAATCAGGGCAGTTTGTCTGTTTTGGAAGCTTTACAGAGAGCCCTAGTGCACCTGGCTTGTTGAGCTCAGCATCATGCTTTAGGCTGATCCAAGAGGATAGCTGCATTCTGTGTTTTGAATAGTTTGTCCCGCAAACATTTTTTTTTTTTTTAAAAAAGGCTTTTATTAAAGAGCTATCAGCAAACAGATCATGCAGAATTTCAGCAATACACAGAATGGGGGGGAGGGGGACTCCACACAAGGCRCAGCCCCTATTATTTGTCTCTTCATAAGATCTAGCCAGCACAAGTGTCACATTTGCTCTTCAAGAGAATAGCTGAGAAAGCTTCCTGATTTGAAAGAGCTAAGTGTTTGTGCAGAGGACATACACACATACATACACATGGACACACACAGACAAAATATAGCCAGAGTTTCTTTTTGACTACTGTTATCACTGTGACAGATATTCCAGGGTTAGGACAAACAGCAATGGAAGAAATAAAATCCTGGTGTAAATTGTGCATGCTCAGCAAGCTATCATCAAAGAGTTAGGGACCAGCCCTGATCATACAGTACAGAGTAGAATGGAAAAGCCACTTAAGGCAGCTTTGATTAATAAGCTGCCAGAAAACTAAGGAAGAAGTATTTACTTGTTTTCCAGCATTTATCCCTAAAGGTAGGGGCTGTTTTAGGGGGGTTTTTTTGTTTTTTTGTTTTTTTTTTTTGTTTTTTTTTAAAGGTTGGGGGGCAGTTGTTTGTTTTTAAATAAACTGCACAGCCAATTCCCCCTTCCCTTCTTTACCTCTCCAACAAACATCAGAGAGGTGATTTTTGTTTCTCTCATTCTCTCCATACCCCTGCCATGACAGTTTATTCCAGCTGAGGATGTCTGAAATTCAGTCCCACTGAAGGCAGCAGGAGCCGTGGACATTAACAGGACTGCCATTTAATCCATATATACGCTCTCCCAGCACCCAAGACAATAATCTAATGCGGTCAGAAGGGCATCAAGCCTAGAACAGGAACTCTACCATAAGGTGCAGCATTTGAGAACAGCAGAATAGGAAAGCAAGCCAGAGCAGGCAGCTCAATCCATGCACTTTATTAACCCAAGYGGGTTACTGGAGAATGCTCTCCATCTGTCTGTCCCTTCTCCTTTCCTGGGCACAAGCATCAGTGGTTAGCATTGCAAAGGAGGTGAGGAAGCAGGAGTGAGATATTAAGACAACTGCGTGATAAGGCCTGGCCCTGCTCCTAGCAAAGCCAACGGAGGTATAACAGCCACAGTTGTTACAGTACCACTTCAGTGGTTATGCCTGGCCTTCTCAATCCACTGCTTCATGTAATGGATTTCCAAGGCTCGAGCTTGCTGCACAGATTTGGGGTCGCAAGGGTTGCGGCTGCGTAGGTCCAGGTGATGAGCTCCATCTGGGATCACAATTGCCACGAGGGAATCAGAGATGTTCTGGGTCACCCCCCCGGCAGACCACGGATCCAGGCCACCATTGCTATAAGGGAAATAATACCTTATTAGGGTACATCTGCACAGCCAGCGGGGAAGCTACAGCTCACAAACATATGCAAAACTAGTTGAAAGTCAACATGGATAGGTACTGACAGAAACAGACCTCAGCCCTGTGTCAAAGGCCTGTGCCCACCCCTCTTCCTCGATGGGCTTTCTTGACAGAGGTATGCAACTACTAGTAGCTTAAGCAAGGCTATCCTGCCATCAAGGATTATCTGCTGATTCAGGTAATAATCTGTAATAGCGCCGCAGCCTCTGGAGAAAAATCTGTTGCCCCACCATTGTCCTGAGAAGAGGATCAGGTTCCCCTGTACCAAAATACACTCAAATTCCAAAGCCAAAGCTCCTTGCTTTCCTTCTTCCAGTCTGTCATAAGCTAATAGCCAGCTCGACCCTTTAGGGCCTGAACTTTCAGGAAGTTCTACCTTATGCTGTCTCAGTCAGGTACCAGCCTGTTGTTTTTTGTTTTTGTTTTTTGCACATAAATGCTTGGACCTTTTGTTACTCCCCTTACTTCTCTTAACAACCACATCAAAACAAGCTTTTACTCCACAGGAATCTGTCTCCAATGACTCTTTCGCTGTGATGGGGCAGTCTAAAGCGATTTACTCCTCCCCCCAGTCAATGAACATATTCCAGGGACCTTATATCAGCCTCCAGATAATGCCTGGTCCATGGAGTAAACCAAACGCTGAATTGGGATTAGAGCTTTGCATCTCTCGTTCTTAGTTTTGGAATCAACCTAGCAATCCCTACTGCCTCTTATCTTCCTTTATCACACTGTTCTTACCAAATGTGGGTCCATCTTCCTGCATGAAATAGCCAACATCCATATATTTATGCAACCACACAAATCTAGATCTATTCTCCACTTAAAACACTAGACCTGCCCACATAAGAAAACAGTAGAGGTAGTTTACACTAATATACAGTAGTCTTCTAGGACAAGCAGCTAGAAAAACACCACAATGACAGCACCAAGAACCACAGAGATAATGAGTAAAAAGTGTTTATAGAAATGACTAAAAGTAAAAACCATATGCAGTTGGAGCTAATATTTTGAATATGTTTCTGCATTGATAAAACATATCTTGAATTTCTATAATTCTTTATTTTCAATGGTTCTAAATGTGACTGAGATTAAGAAACATTTTGTATCTGCAAAACAAAACGCACAGAGAGCTGCCCAATAAGCAAGACACATTTGATTTAAAAGGTCATCTGAATCAGCATAGCACCTTGGCAACAGGGAGATGAGTTGCTGAGAGACCCAAGATGTACATGGACTTGGATCTTTTGGTCCTAGTCATGTGGAAATTAAGCATGCCACAAGAAAAGAACACGTCTCTGGCTTTTCTGGGAGCTGCTGGCTGCGTCCTCCGAYGCTCCTGCCAAGTGATGGCACCAGAGGCATTGATGCAGTTTGAGAAGTGATACTTGTTAGGGGGGCCTCACCACAGAAGAATCCCAATGCTTAACAGTTTTACAGGATAAGAATTCAGTAATGACTAGAATGGATTATTTACATGCTAAAGCTAAGCAGGCACTTGAAGTGCTCAGTTGTCATCCTAGAGGAGGGAAGTTTCCCAGTATAAACAGAAGTAACAAGTAAATAAAACACAAAAGAAAACATAAAAATCAGCCATTCCTTTCTAGCAATGGCAAGGCAAGTAGGGCTTCAGAAATAACAAATTTCAATGCAAAATATCAGCCAGGAAGATCAAATGAGACTTCCATGATTGGATTTCTCAGTATACCATTCTCTAATTCCATTTTCAGTTCATCATACTTCCAAGACAGTATAAATAAAATTTTGTCAGTTGCACAGCAGAATATTCCCTTTTCTTTGTCTCTTTAGAGCCTCCTCTGCCCTTCAATCCTGTCCAGAACAGGCACAATTTTACACACCTAGCAGCACTGTTTGTGTATCCTATTTTTTCTTTTTAAAAAAGTCTACTCCCTCCACAACTGCCCAGATTCATTTTCTAAACTTTTCTCCCCTTTTCTTCTACCAGGCATTGTTCTGCCTTCTCTTTTGTTCCATTCTCTTCTTTTATGCCAACAATTCCAACAATTTCAACTTAAATTCCCATTTACACCGGGCTGATTTTGACTACCACTGTATGTAGGTGACAAGACACTACCAGTTGCTACAAGCTTTCTGCTGCCATACACACTGAGGGCATTAAAGCGCAGATAGTTTCCACCACAGTGTATTTCTATGCCAACTACAGAACGTATTCCAATATGAATATCAGGAGTGGAAATTGCTGAAAGAGACAAAGCAGTACTGAAACCCCTAATCTCCTCAAACTAGTGTTTTAATAAAGGTGCACATCTCAGGACAGGCAGGAAACTTCTGCCTGTAGTCTAATACCCACACACTAAGAAAAGCTTAGTAAGATACCTCTGAAAAGCTACCAAAGAGGCACTGGGAATTCCCAAGTCAACACCTGAGAACTCCATAGAGTTCCAGTGTGGAATCTGCAGGGTGATATGCTGCTAGCAGACAGAGAAGTAGCAACATGAGTTTCAGCATCCTGACTAAATCCTGTAGTGGCTGGATAAATCCACCCTACAGCAGTTCTGTTTAGATGAAGTATTCCTCCTTTCCTGCTCTAAACTGTTGTGCAAGTTGCTTGACGCTTTTACACAGTGCTTTTTACCCCACAGGGGGGCCCATATCCCCTGGTAGATGTAGGGGGGGGGGGTTGTTTTGTTTTGTTTTTTTGCGCAAAGCACTCTGTGGTGTTTGTGGATAAAAGGCTCTTATATAAATGTACGGTGTTGACAATGTGTTTGTTTGAAGAGAAACAACTCAGCTTGAGATCCAAAGCTTTGTGTGTACAGCACTTACTTCTTTTTCACTCATTTGGTTGCTTTCAAGCTTTTCTCATTTCAAGTTCTTTCAGCTGGCATAAATTCTTAAACACTTAGATTTGTTTGTCTATTGCTTACAATGCAGAATTCTAGTGTACAGAGCTGTGGAACCTTGGAAATAAGCAACAGTTTGCAGAAATTAAGTTAGATCAATAATTTTTTCCTATTAAAAACTGTGGAATTTCTCACTTTAGAGCAGACATCCCGCTGGGGCAGAAACAGCAAGAGACAAATGAGAGGAAAGCAATAGGCCTTTGGAGCCAAACAGACCAATGTTAACGGCTGAAATCCAGAGAATAATCCCCAATTCAAGCCAGGACTTTTTACTTTTAAAATACACAGCTATTTAGCAAGTCCAAAAGACTAATTCTGATTTTTGTTTAAGGAAGTTTGTTTTTGAAAAGGCCTTGCACAATTTGAACAAGAGAAGAGGGGTACATCTAGGAGCTGCCCACAGTGGGCAATCAGTAGAGAGAGTCACAACTCCTGAGGGCACAGGCTCCAATTGTGCAGAAAATGGGTTTATTAAATGCCTCCCTACCATGTAGCAACCTAACGAACAGCCAGTTCTTAGCTGTTCAAAATTCATATCACCTCGCAGCAAAGTAGAGCAACATAAACCTCCCTTTAAAGAAAGCAGAACAGAATTTAACCTCATTAGAAATAAGGAAAGTGAAGGCTGAGTAGAGAGCAAGCAGTGTGCATTAGTTTTTGTATCTGACTGAAGTTTATTTGTTTCACTTTTCATCCATATAGGAAGGTGTTTCAGACCAACTTCTGTTACATTACTGGTATGCCTTGCTAGAATGGAAACATCTCTTCGTAATTGGGTCTTAAACAATTTTGTTGAAACTTAACCCAATTACCATTAAAATAAGGGGACAATTAGTAGTGGTAGGAAAGCCCCTCACACTACTTCCCTCTTTCCTGTATCAAAGAGAAAGAGGAACGTCACACCAACCCTCTGCAAGACTATCACCCAGAGCAACAATTTTAGTCATCAAGATCTTGTCTTATAGCTAGAGCTTGTTTAGACTTTCCTTTCATGTGGAAGAGACAGTGCTTTGGCTTCATAAAAGCTAGACAGATTTACCAGCATGAGAAACCTGGACTTTGGCCACAAGATAAGCAGGAATCCACATGGGAAGAAAATTACATTTGGCAAAATCCCAAGCTAAACTCTTCTTTTTAGAGAAACACAAGCAATGACAGAACAGTTTGCTTCTTTGGTCACTGCAGACTGACCATTTTACTCTCAAGTGAAACAAAAAGCACCACCATCATTTATTCAGCTGGAATGCTGGAAACAGATGCCTTGCTACTCAGAGCAGGCTGTCTGCACTGACAGCCCAAACTGGTGGAAGAAGCTACTCTAGAAGCTGAAGCGAGGCTCACCTGAACACAATGTTGYTGTGTGAACTGATGTTTTTCCCTCCATACATAGAAAGAACCCAAGAGGGGCGAGGCCTCACTCCCCACAGTCTGAAACACTCTTCCGAAAGTGCATCAAAGTCCCATTTCTGAGGCTCAAACATGTCATTGACACCATCTGTGCACATGGGCATCACCATCTCAGTGCAAACCTGAAAGAAAGAGCAGGGCATCAAGATGTATTCATGGGAGACTGTCCAATAACTGCAAGTGCAATATTTAAATGAAAAAGCTCAGACAGGATTCAATCAGTAATTACCAAACTATCAGAACACAGATAAAGCAAAAGCTTTATTTTTCAGCCACAAACCATTCCCTGACCTTAGTGGTTGTAACTGGAAAAGGGGGGGAAGGAAAAAAAAAATATATATATATATATATATAGCCTGGAGGCCTCATACTGCCCACCAGGGCAACTACACAGTCCGTTCTTGCTTGCCTTCTTTTCCAGGTGCCTTCAGAAGTAGACAGGAAACAAGCTGAAGATTGGAGGAGTGGTTTTGATGAGCCCAGCTGCCATATTCTTCATTACCCATGTGGTGGGGAAGGCAACACAGCCCTAAGTTCCTCAGAGAACAACTTATGAAATCTGCACATTTCCTGGGGCTGCCAGAAGCAAAAAACAGGAGGAAACAGCCAGGTGCAGACCGTCACAGCCTGAAAACCAATTCAAACAGCTTGGTTGTGGAAGCAGCTGCCCTTTTGCTCAGAAGGGAGGTTGTATATGAAGGAGTTGCACATGCTCCATAACTGAGACAGGGAGAAGAGAATGCCTTGGACCCTTTACTATAGAGATGCACATTTTTGTTGCCTACTTGACAGGAAAGGAGGGGTCTCAGGGAGCTACAGCATAAATAGCTTTATTTGAAAGAAATCAGTATCAACATATCCTGGCATATTTGCATACACAAATYGAGGGGTGTGAGGGGAGAAGATGACTAAGATGCTGCTTCTGTGCATCATTTTCCAGTCAATATATAGAGCTGAAACTCAGTCAGGCAGATAACAAAAGACAACATGAACCTTCTGGGGAAGTTGTTTTTCTTGTGCCCTGCCCTCCCCCTTACTACAACCATACTAGCTTCATGTTCACATTTTTCTTCACTAGATAAGTTACTTCATTATAGTAGTCCTTATTTTTTCCCTGTATGTTTTCTACAGGACAGAAGTTAGTATCAAAAATCAACAGGTAACCYTATTTTCTACAATGAGAGCATTGCATAGTGTTATCGTTACTCTTATAAACAAGCTTGAAGYGTTCAAGTTCTAAGCCAAAGAGAAAAATATACACAGCTTGCAATTGTTTGGRGAACATCTAACACCACAAACTGACCATGAAATTGTCTATGAAAATTGACCATAACCTCATTCATTTTCACTTCTAAATCCAGCCTGATTTTGAAGGCTTGGGTTGTGTTTAAAGCTATATATAAAAAAGCACAGAGTAGCAACTCTACTGTAGCCCCATCAATTTACATCTGGCCCAACATGTTGACAGTTAAATGACTTGACAATTCCCATGAGCTCTGGCCCAAAAAACCTCAAGGAGTTGAATTTAGAGATGATGGATCACTTACCTGATAGTACCAACCCATCTGGCCCAGATTCTTTGTTGCAGTCTGAGACATGTCAAAGCATGAGGCTTCTCCTGAGTAGTTGTAGTAGACATTTACTGCCTGGAAAACATTCTGCAACAATGGTTTGTCCAGAAGACTGGGATCYGTCAAGAACTTGCAGACTACCTATTATAAAGACGGAAGATGGGAATCTCAATCTGAAGAGATAAGGATTAAAACACTATACCTGATGGGATATCAGTTTCTTTTGAAAGTAGTCTTCTGTACCTCCAGACAGTGTCTTTCTATGCAATTATATACCCTAAGCATTATCATAAAAAAAATTACAGTATTCCATTTTGCAGTGCATTCTACTCTGAAGAACCTGAAACTTTGTTTCCTGATTTAGAATTTAAAGAGTACAACCTTAATATTCCATTAACTTAGCTTTTCAACCCAATTCCCATTCTTTAAAATAGAGGATGCTTAATAAGGAATATGTGGCTCTCCTGGAATGAAAGCTATTACATGTAAATATATGACAATGAAGCTCCAGGCCCAAATTTGGGTTGTCTGCAATTTGCCATAGTATAAATGGAAGCATCTATGTCAGGAAATTTTTAATTTTTTTTTAAGTGCTATTATATAGCAGCATTACAATATTCTTGCTTCTTCATGTTTGGAAAATATAAGGTGGTATAATGGGAAACCGTTTTGTTGCTGAAGAATCAAGAGCACCCTCAGGTAAAGTTAAATTCAGAATTTTAACTGGGGACAGATCACACTAGAGTGAAGAAAAAAAAAAAAAAAAAAGAAAACCCAGAAACCACTGCACCAGAAAGATTTTTCAGCTCACAAAACATAAAAGAGACAATATGCTTCCTGGCAGGGCTTTCTCCTTACCCTGCTCTCATAGGATTGTGACAAACACAAGGACAATGAAGAGCAAAGGCTGTGTATTTGAGTTCCTAGCCCATCAGCAGAATCCAAAATTATTCCTGCAAGGAGCAAAGGATGCATTGCAACTCTAGAGCTGTTCAAGTACAGGGTTATATGCACACATGGACAACTTACAGGATTCCTACAGGTTATTAACAGACCATTACAGGAAATTAAGTAGCAAACTGTGCCTCTTCCAAGAAATGAACTTATTATCCATCCTCCCCATTTAATATTTTCCCTCATTTTTATTGTGGAAGCTCAGGAACTGATCCCTCCCTTCTTCCCAACAGACAAGGCCAATGCACAACTTTCGTATTTTGCCATCCCAAGTGTGTTTTGTGGTTTGGCTAGCTCAGCTATCTGTTCTGAACTCAGCAATTAATGGTTTGGAAAGCTCACTCTCTCATGCAAATACACACTGCAGACAGATAATAGTACAGAGGGCTGCAGACAGCCCTGTATCTGAAACTCAGATGGTGTTGTGAAGCAGAGATCAATACTTGTGAGAACACAGGCGGCCAGCACTAGAGAACTGATTAAGTGATATATATTCAACTACTCTAACATACTTTTGCCCCTTTTTCACCCTCAGTCAGATTAGAGGTCCTGGTTCAGAGAAAGTACCTGCACAGCTYGTATCATCCAGATTTCATACATTAGCATTGTCCAGAAAAGCAGAAGCCTTTTCTATTTTAGGTTTTACTGAGTTATATCTCAAACAGAACTAGAGTAAAACAGTGGTGAAGGTAAGCACATTTCTTATGTTGCATTAGGTTGATAAGAAAGCAGAAATTATCTGAAGGCATTCATACTGTCCTCTGCAGACAGCCACACAGGACAGATGAATGTCCATCCCCTTCTTCATTAGCCAGCTCTAAACAAGAGGAATTCAATATCTTCATTTTACTTGTAACAACTACAATTTAGCAGCAAAAATACTAAGTGCCATTTTATCCGTCTCACCTGCCATACACAGTAACCCAAAGACATGCAGGGAAATTCAGTCAGGGACTAACAAGAACAAACTCCAAGAAAACAGAAATACTGGATAAAGCACTACAGATAAACAAAGCTTCACAGATGAAGGTTTGCAGATGTGAAAAGTGACCCTGCAAGGAATACACTTGTGGGGATCYGCATTTCCTCTCTCATTAGTTTTCTCACATCAAAAGGGACATAGCTTAGAAACTTTCCCTTTGCAAGCGCTGCCAGCTGAGCTTGGCATCAGAAYCTCTAATGGCATATGCTTTTTTTGTGCAGCATTGCTCCTTGAGAGTAACTCTGCAGGCCAGCTGAGATTTTTCAGTCATCCCTGCCACTTTTCTTTCTCTGGGATCTTGATGTAATCTATTAGCCCCACAAACAGCAGTTGGTCAGCAAACCAGCTGATACACAAGAAGATATTGCCCCTGGTTCTTTTTCAGCCATGTTGGCTTTACAGAGCCAAAAATAAAGAAAAAAGGTGCATGCAGAAGGGGAGAATTAGTTAAACTCCTTCAGCAATAAGACCAAGCAAAAAGGACTTCAACAGCCCAAGCTTAAGTCAGGTCTAGAGGATACAGGCACTCAGTTACCTGTATAGGCCAAGCTGGCAGASGCTGTAAAAAGTCAGCTTTGTAGGGATAGTCCACCATAGCCAAGTTTATCCATGTTTCACTCAGCCAGTTCTTCAACATAGCTGCATCCCGAAGATTTTTTAATGGGCTGCACAAGTGAAATGTGCTGGAAAGCCACTGTAAACCTGCATCTTAAATAAAAAAAAGCAGAATTAATGTTTAATGCATCTGTGTCGATCACACATAGGCCAGCTGTATTGCTGTTTAAAAAAAAATATTTCCCTTAGCTTAACTAATCTAGTGAAATCATTCCGCATACTCACAAGCATCACAGACTAAAATTTATTTAGCATCTATTTCAGTGAAAGGAAATATCCATATGCTGAAGTGTACAGATTGTACATCACAGTTAAGATTTAACATTATGTAAGACAATATTATCTAAAAAACCAAAAAACCAAAACAAACAAAAATCCCCCCCCCCCCCCACAAATTTACAAGACATTTGGCATTTTATGACAGGAAGTAACATCCTCTGAGGAAGGAAAAACATCAAACCAGTCGGTTCAAAATGCAAGGCCTCTTGTTTGATCTCCCAGGAATCTGTTTGCCTTTTCTTCCACTATTTTTATCTGATCTAGAATTCCTCCAGTTCAGCTTCCCATACTAATCAGCTACCTGGTGATACTAGGCTTTCTCCTGTAGGATTCTGAACTGAAGTAGCAAGAGAAGTGGGGGTTGTGTGTTTTGGGTTTTTTTTTGTTTGTTTAATTCCTGTGCTGTACAGTGATCCCAGCTGATAAATTCATCCAAGCACCAAAACTATAAGAACTGCTGTGATTTTCTATTTCCAATTGCCTCAGTTCCTGTTTAAACTACTTTTTAGAATAAAGACACCATTCATTCAACTTTGCCAGAAAGGAATATGAGCCTTGAAGTTCTGACCTGCAGTCAGCTCCTATCTGATCTTGGAGATGTTTGGAGCCAGATTCTGAATCACATCACATATAAATGAAGCAACTGATCCAACAAGACAGACTGATTTTAAAAAAATAACACTGAGTCCCTTTCACAGTTTTGTATGACTAAGTATAGTCTCAAAAAAAAAAAAAACCCACAATATATATACAAGTGCAAGTCATAATGCAAGTTTACTGATTTTATGAAATTATAATATAATCCTGAACATAGTTATCCATGGAAAAAAGTATTGGTGAGGTCTTACCTGTTGAGGAAAGACGGTTAATGGCACTCCAGGAATTCCGGATGCTTTCTGAGCAGCCCTTCCCACTCTTTTTGAAATCATTAGTCACTATACTGAAGTAAGTGCCACAAGGAACCAAATTACCAAACTGCCAGATTGGAGCAGAGGCTGCCAGAGCTCTGCAAATGCACAGAGGAGATTGTCTGGTGAAACACATGCATCCTGAACCTCTGCAAAGCGATCTCCCCTCCTTTGGGCAATACCCTCCCCACAGCCACTAGCTAAGTAGCATTTATAATTCTGCTCAGACACTCACCCCTAGCTGAACTAACCGTAACGTTGCAAAGCTATTCCACAGGTCTGCATGCAAAGGCTATTGAAGGTTACCAGTCTCAGATGCTAACACAGAGATATCAGTTAATACATAAAGTAGAAATTCAGAGTTTGCTTACTTCATATTTCATTCTCATCTAGCATCTAGGGCTTTCACACTAGGCCTTGAACAAACTCAACTAAAGTGAGAGTCCCTGCCCACAAGAACCTATTCTCTAAAAGACAAGGGGGGGATTATTATTCTTGTTTCCCAGGGGGGCAACTGAGGCGCTAAAGAGATTGAAGACCTGCCTCAAGTCACCAGGAAGTCTATTACTGAATTAAGAATTCAACACCAGACTCTGGAGTCTGGTGTCACAAGAACATTTTGCAATGATACTGAATACAGTCCAACATAATACCAAGGGGGTAGGAGGGTGGTGGAGAGGCAGAAATCAAAGGAAACTAAAGAAGTCACTTACAAATTCAGTGTTCATAGTGACTGTTTTTATAAAACTAACAAACAGATCTGAAAAGACACACCAGCTAGTACTTGCTGAYCTACAGTTGTCTTTATAAGAAAGAAGTACCTCTTCCCAAATTCAAAGTGACTTAACTCCTCCTCCCAAAGGTGAAAAATTCAGGSCAGCTTGAATTATGGTACTTGTCCCAGTGCCATAATATTTATAGCACTGAAGCTACAAATGCCCAGAATAATGACTGCTCTGTGTTCAAGCAGGACAAGCACACTCACCCAACTACCACGTGGGGGTACTTCATTCTAAACCAGGCCGCAAGCATTCCTCCATAAGAGCCTCCAATAGCAATGACCGGACTAAAACGGGCTCCTACAATATTCTCCTTTAAGTACTCAATTAGTACCGCAAAGTCTGCCAGAGCTTGTTCTGATGTCAGGTAATTCAGATGCTTGGAATCCTGAGGCAAAGAAAGCAGGTCATATGCAACACGGGAAAGACTTCCAAAAGAAGCCCTTCTCCTCGTAGGAGCTAGTGAGTTCTAAATCTGTRCCTGATAAAAAATGAAATATTCTTTTCAGGTGTTTCTTGAAATGCTATAAAATACCAGACTTTTTTTTTTAAACATCCTAGAATTAAGAGTTAAAAAATTGGATAGTCATGTGCTTCTAGCACATCTAAGTCTTATTCAACTTCCTCAGGCAAGCAGTTGTTTCACTGGCAAGAATTATAATAAGCAGAATTATTTTAATATAGACCACATCTAAAGAGGAAAAGAAATAAGACACTTACACTGAAAGATTCATTTCCAAAGGGCAAAGATTCTCCATAATATCTATGTTCAGCAAATACTAACATGGCACTAAGTTCTTCAGCCACATCCCACATAAAACCCTGGTAAGAGGAAAAAAGACATTTTAACAAGTTGAGAGTGAATTAGTTCGAAAGGTCTACTTTCAATCTAGTTTAACTGAACACACATTCTTTGATTAGGAAATATCACTATCAAAATACAACTAGAAAGACAGAATGCAATTTGGTTTTATGGTATCATTGAAGTAAGAAAATACACAAGGCAGATATCCACCAGGAGACATGYAAAGGTATATGTATAAATAAAAATGCAACAAAACAGTAAGCAGCATTGTTTTGTGAGGATACACTCAGACAATCCTGCCAGAACTCCTATGGCACAGGCTTAACTCATAGAAAAATAAAAATAAAAAGGGACAACCCCCCCCACACACTATTTTGATTTCTATGGACTTTGAATATGACCATGAACCCCCTAAAACTTCTTCTGTGCTTTCTTTTGGCTTACTTCTCCTTCTGTAATCATAACCATCATTGCAAACTTTCACTTTAAATGATATTCTGATGCTGTTTCCTTGCTCTTCCATATTTTTCAGTAAATCACTACTGAAAAGCAAGGATTGTAACTCAGCAAGAATTTGTTTTATACATACTGTGTTATTGCAGAACCATGTGATGTCTCCTTCATTGCCTGTATAAAATAGTATTGGTCCATTGTCTTTCTTCCAGTGTTGATCTGCTATTAGATATCGCTGCTGGAATGTAAGATTTTCATCAAATCCAAAGTGATCAATCTGCCAGAGCAAGAAATAACAATATCTTCAGAAAGCTAAAATAGATCATGCAGTGAACTGCAAGTGGTGGCAGTCACTTTGCAGAGGAAAAATAAAGTGAAAAGTTTTACTAAGATCAGAAAATCTAAAACTAAATTCATTTATATTCTTGGATTCCTAATGCATCAAAATCTGCTTTCCTCTGCCTTATGAAAGGAAACAAACCAGAATTATAGGTCTATACATTAAAGGAGAAGTGTATTTTCAGGTACAAGATACACATACCCTTTTTACAGTATTATATGAGATGGAGATGTTCTAAATGTATTCAGGAAAGCAGACAGATCTGCTGAGGGATCACGCAGTATTCTAATATGAGACTGTACCAATGAGTAAAGAGAGCCATTGTCCTCCAACATTTATAGTCTTAGAAAAATTCCTGACTAACCTTAGCATTTAAAAAAAAGAAATCCCTTCTCTCTTGCTTTTGGCATAAGGTTGAAATTTAAACAGATTCATGTCAGAATACTGTGTTTGCTTTTTGGGGTTTTTTTTGTTTAACTCTTAGGGGGAGAAAACTCTAATTCTCTGCAGTTCCTATGTTATTGACAGATTTTGTAGATAGTTTTGTCAAGTGCTTCTTCTCCTCTCCTGGCAGTTTTCATTAGTTCACATCTCTCCAGAACTCCCCTTTTCCACCTCCCTACCRCTTTTAGAAGTATTCTAAGCCTTTAGACATCATTTAAAAACCCCAAACCCCATAGTGTTAGCTTTATTGCCTCATTAGAGATGCACTTTCAATTCCTAAGGTCAATTTTTCAGCTTTCATTCATACTGGTTTGTATGTACTATCCCTGTTGACCCTTCTCCAATTGTTTAGCTATACTGGAAAGTTTATCAAAATTGCTTTTACAGGGCAACTTCCTGCATGGGCACAATCTTCTTCTGGAATCAAAACACCCACACAAGTTTTTACTGAAAAAAGCTATTCCAGAAGAGCTATGCTTGTTAATTTTCATGTATTCCCAAATCCCAAAGCATCACTACTTTTGCTCATCAGTTGAGGACGACCTGTGATTTCTCAATTTTGACTTCTATCCGCACGAAGCATCATCTCTTCTTTCTATACTGTTTTGTGCTGGCTGAATCCATCTGACTGCACAYGTCAGGGCTGCCGGTGGTAAGAGCCTGACATCTGCTGGCTTGAACATCTCTGCTCGTCCGTCTGCCTTTACGCCAGACTCTGCCAAATCCCTTGGCTGCCCTAGGAACCAGCTTTTCGAATTTTGTCTGTTTTGAGAGCATCTGTAGGTTAACATTTAAAAAGAAGCAAATCACATCAAATCCAAGCACTAGCTGCCAGAGTAGTAAACTAGCTGCTGGGAAGATTTCTCCAGCTCAGGAAAGGGAGCCTGACTCTTGACCTGCAGGATCCAGCTACTCTACACAACATGTCTATGCCTACTTTGGGCCAAAGAGTGTAGGAATTTATTTATAATATACACTGCTGCAAACCGTTTTTTCCAAACTGTCTCAAAGCTTACCCATTCTTGGGCCTAAGGATCAGACTTAATCAGACCAAAGCGAGGAGACAGGTGTGTGTTGTAGCTCACTGCTATCTGAATAGCAGAAACAGTTGAAGGCCTGTGCGTTATCTTGATATACATATAAGACACAAGGTCCTTGTCCTGAATAAGCTAACCTCATTGACTACTTCCAAACCTAACTAAAACTATTTTATGCACATTCTACATTTTTGCTCAGTGGGACAATTTACTACTTACTCAGAAGCACATGGCAATGTTATTGTGCACATACTTAGAGGCTTTTTCACTGAATTCAGGTCTTGACAACATATGCTGGGTTCATTTTACATGGATAACTACCTTGGTCCTTTTTCAATTGCACAGCCATTATTAGTTTTAGTTTCACCTTTTACATTAAGCATAATCGAGCGTGATTCCTAGCAAGGCAGAACAAGCTCAGCATCTGAAAAATTTTTGGTCGTAAGACTTTGGGGCAATTAAAGAAAGATTAGATGTACTTATTAGAGCACATGTAATAAAAAATTAAAATGCAGTTTAATAAACTTCAATACTATTAGAAAGCACACCTAATACATCCAGGTGTTTCAGGTCTGTTCATAAGGTAGAGAAGTATCTTTCTCTATGTAACCTTTCTGGTTAGGCTGCTGCTGGCCAGAGATGGCAAAAAAAACTTAGGCTCAAGTGTCTTGTCTGCCTGATGTGGAAGCATCTAAAATTAACCATTTAACCCAAAAACTTGATTCTGCAGCCTTCATATCTGAAGTCAGAGTTCTAGCTAGCAGACTGTACCACAAAAAGTATTCACCTTTCCTGGCCTACAAAGTTAGGTATCAAAATCTTCACAGTGCAGATGGCTTAAAATGTAATAGCCAAAAAACTGTGTGTGTGTGTGTGGGGGGGAAAACCACAGTAGGTCAATGCATAAGCACCGTTTTGACACCAGGCCAAGGTTATTCAAAGGGGTATTGTACAGAACAGATTCTAAAGCCCACCTTATTCTTCCAGTTCCCATGAAATTGGAAAATTAGGACAGTAAAATTCAAGTATGTATGTATTTTTCCTGAATTATGGCTTATTCTCTTTTTAAATATTTGATTTACTACAGTCTTCTTCTGCTATGATCTGTCTGTCTATTCCCACTAAACAGAGAAGACCAAAACCCCAATGTTCTAGCGAGGGTCTCTCAGCAACAACAGGCAGTAAAGAACAGGAATTTAAGTTTTCCTTTGTCAGTTTTACTGGCCAAGTTGACTAAAGTGGCATGATTCCACCCCTTGATTACACGGCACATGCTGCAGGCTCACTCATTGCCATCAGTCACTTCTTTCTTCTCTCCCATTCCTCCCTCAACCTGTAAAATTTGCATAGTCTCTGGCAGCTAAACTGCCTCTGCTCATCCTATTCACATCAAATCATGGACACGTAAAAGAAAATACACTACTGAGACCTCACATCCAAACTTCTGCTCAGAAMCCCCCCCCCACAAAAAACCTATTACTTAACAGAAGAGCAAGAACTTTATTGCAGGATGATGCAGTTTCTTATCCTGTAGCAACTTGTCTTTGCAAGGGTAAGACACATAACATGACTAGAAAATAAAACCTAATGTTTGTAAGCAGAGAGAGAGAGAGAAAGATGTCCTGGGTACCAATTACTGAGAAGAAACCCAAAGAATTTCTGAATCTGGAGGATCAATATGCAGTTTGGAAGTGTCCCAAGGCATATCTCTTCACAAGAGGAGATATGTTTGAAAATGTGTGAAGACAGACTGAATAATCACAAGAACCAACATAAAATTGTAAAGTGAAACGTTTTGATACAAAGGGAAAGCTGTAGTCCAAGAACAGCAGATGGAGCTGTCATCTAGCCAAACTGCTCTGCAGGAACCTACATGGCTCCCACAGGGGAGCTACCTGTTCTCATTCAACAAGTGGTTTCTTTTGCTATGTGTTATAGAATGGATACACAAGTAAATGCCATCATGTGTTGAACTACATTTTACAATTCAAGTCACTCAGATTTTAGGGTTTTTTTTAAATCAGATTTTATTAAGAAGTTGAACCAGAAAATTTCTTTTCCACTCTTATGCAAAAGCAGCAAGACAAGAACACCTACTTTTGCAACCAAACCCACTAATGAGATAGATCAGACTAACAGCAAAAGAAAACAGTTTAATGCATATTACAATACCTTAAGTGCTGGTTAAGAGTAACACTGGTAAAAGCATATTAGCATATATAAGGTGTTCCATAATTACAATTACTACCAGGATGAGATTACATGTCAATAGCAGATGCAAGGTCCTGGGCCAGCTGGCCTTTGAGTGGGAGGTTAGACCAGATGACATGCAGAGGTCCCTTCCAAACTGTAATATTCTAAGATTAATCTAAAGCAGTTACACAGCCGCAAATTTTTAAGCTTCCATAAACAGTGCTACCTAGCAAACTGGTTAGAAATAAGAATACGATCAGCYGCAGCAATACAAACCATAACCTCAGAACTATAGCAGCACTTTAGAAATGCAACTATGATGCACACACAACAGTAGCTCTGATACAGATTCAGTCATTCATAATTTTGACAGTACCATTCTAAAAGGGAGGACAAATATAAGAAAAGAAGGGGTACTGGAAGTAAGAAGTTATAAATAAGTTTAAGGCACACTTTTCTAAACTGAGATGGGCAGGATAGGAATAGTTTGGAGAGCTGCAGCCCTAAGACAAAGGAAGCAAGCAACAAACTCTGTCCCATGTACAAGAAAAGGGGTCATCTTTTCTTTTTGCCTATAGCTTCAACTCAAAAGTCTCGCAAAGTGTTTGGGGAAAATACCTACGTATAAACAACAGATTGCTCGGGAGGCAGCCAACTCCAGATGGAAGACTGCAGCCACTTAACAAAGCGCTGCCACAGCTGCCGAGAACTGCGCGCACTGAACTTGATTAAAAACACAGGTAGRCAGCACAAGTCATTTTGTCTGAGAGGCTGATGAGCTCCAGACCCGAGGTCCAAGTCAGCAGCTTTGCTCTTCTAGCCCAGAGGAACTTTCTATAATGAAGTACAGCTCATTTGCTCAGGATGAGGAGCTTTCTCTGGACTGGTCCACTGAGCAAACTCCCATCGGAAGGAAGGGCCGCAGCATACCTCATCGCCTTCCGCTCTAAAAACAAGCCACATTTCTTTGACTTTACCTTATATGTACATGCGTATCATGTGCTTATGCTAAGCTGTCAATGATAATTTGTCTCTGTGGGGKTTTTTTGTGTGTTTTTTTGTTTTCTTTTAAATGGACTTCCCAAACCAGCTGCTCTGCTACACGCTTCTCCCCCAGGGAGCAAATGAAAAAACAAATGCACAACAGATGTTAATGTACAGATGTTAATCTGCTTAATATACTCCTGGAAGCATTCAGAAACTACGGGACTGAGTAAAGCATAAAGACAAAACAGGACAAGGGGGCTAAAAGAAGCACTTCCTCCTCAGCAGCACCTTAAGATCATTAAGGACCACAGAGGCAGGACAGTTAAGCTAAGCTTCCTCCAAAGGAGATAACACTTCATAGGATAGCTTCTAACAAAAAGCTGTGGTAATTCCCCCCACACACACACTCCTGAGTTTCTGGCAAAATTGCAAGCTTCTGAAAGCCCTTCTGTCAGGTCTTGTTTTCCAGTTCTCTAATAGCTCTGTTTTCACAAGCTTGGATATTCTATGCAAAATCGAGTCACTTAGTTGTTTACCAGCGAGAAGCCAGCGGATTTTAGGAGATTTCTACCCTCCAAGCGTTCACGGAGTTGTTTTGAGTGCTCATCCTGTCTGAATTATTTCCTCAGGATAGGAAGATACAGGATAGTCTGAGGATATCCTCCGGCCATGAACAGCAGTGGGGGCACCAGCCTCTTTGGGATTTCAGCGATGTGTCTCTATTCCTGGCTTTCCTCTTAACAGGCTGTAGGACTCCAGTCCAATTAGTTGGCCCTCTCATTTTTGTCTCCTCTTAAAATCTTTGTTTCTTCTGTTTAAGTTGTAAGCTTATGAGGGCAGAGCCTGCCTTGCTACCCCTGTACAGCACAATATTCAACGAGGTCCCAAATTTGTTAAGAGTACTACTATAAATTATTAAACATTCAAGTTCATAAAAATCACTTCAGTAGTGATTTCACGTGCTATTTACCTCTTTGTGGCAGCAGATACATGGAATCAGAAATGAAAGCTAAATACAGCTGATTTAGAAAAAAAAAAAAATTATTTGCTTTATCTTCAGTAATCAGACCACTGGAGAGAAAAGGAGAGTTAGCAGGTGTGGAGCTGATGGGTAGGAGAGA
>NW_020451061.1:153207-195710 GCF_003343035.1 Apteryx rowi | reverse complement strand
AAAAAAAAAAAAAAAAAAAAAGAGCCTCCCTCCCTGACATTATCCCTGTTCCTGCATTTCTCCCTCTTGCACACGTGTGTATTACAGCCTCCCAGGACTGATCTTTTGTTTCATCTCACTGACAGCTGCAAATATTCTCTCAGTTTGTACCTGACAATTTACTGGCTTAAATATGAAGGTTAGCTATGCTTTCCATCTTTTCCATTTTAAATGCATGGAATTAGGTATTCTGCAAGGTATTTATCAGTTGGATTCTCTATTCTTTTCTTGAGAAGCTGGTACTTGTGCATGGGACAATAGAAATACATAATCATTTGATACTTTATGGAAGAGGAGGGAGATGTAAACTATATCTTGCTGCACTTGGCTACATGAACTCACTACCTTGAAAGTCCTACACCAAAGTAGAAAGGAAAAAATTGAATTCAAGGACAGAATCTTGATGTCATTGAAAAGTTTTAAACTCCTCATAACAACGGGGCAATTCAAAGGTTTTGATCATTAAATTTACTTCATTAATTCGTCATGTTTAACAAAATACACCAACACAACAATACGTGCTTTTTTATATATTAATTGATACTAACTTCCATCCAACTGGTGATGCTCTAGAACAACAGTTACCAACTTTTCCCCAGCTGCCAAATGAGCTCCCTGAACAAGCTTACAAGTTTGCACCAAAATGAATGCAGGCTTAAGTGTCTCATCATGGAAGCACCTCATGACTATGTTTTCACGAGCACATTGGCCTTCCACTATAATCATGCTTCATGTTTTTACTGAAGCTTCTTTTATGCTGCAGAAACCATGTCATCTGCTCTAAGGAGGCTGTAACCATTTAAGGAAGTCTGTTTTTAGCACTCTATTACTGCAGTGATTAAAAAGCACTGACAAGGAAACCTCAGACATGATCTCTACTATTGCTGTGTATCATACAGTTTGGTCAAGGCATTTCAAAGAAAAARACTGAAAAATGTTTGAACAGCTATGTTGTAGGATAGCAGCAGGCTCTAGTCATGCCAGGCCTTGTTAGAAACAAGTCCCTTCCCAACCAGTATACGAAGAAAGGTTATTTCTATTTTGAAAATCTAAACAACTAAGGTGAATAGGAAGAACAAGTTGTTTTTGAAGGCCAAGCTATTAACAGTTTTGTGCTGTAACTGAAACTCCAGATTTTCCTTATCATGTAAGATAAAGCTCAACGTGCCTGTGGACTTTAAAACTTAAGCAAAAAATCCTCCAGTAGTCACAGTAAGGCCATAACTCCTTATTACAATTTCTCCAGTTGGAAGGACTGTCAAAGGTTCCAGCCCTCCCAAAATTTTCTGCCCCACAGATGAGGGTGGCAAAGCTCCAGTTAAAGGGAGAACATGCGTGATCAAATCAGGAGATGACAAGAATCATTTCAATCAGCTTTACTGCTGACACTGCCATAAACAGTTTTCAATTTCATTGCTACCCTGTTCTTCTCCAAGCAATGGGTGGGCTTGTGTTCCTGAGAATCAACTGACTATGCAAATTTGGAACAAATTACTATGGCAATAAATACATTGAATGTTCACGTCATTAATGTTTCAGTTCAAGGCATTATCTCAATGAGACRCTTCCATGGGACAAGGAAAGGGGCAAGGAGTAGGGAACCAACAGCTCAGAGATAGATTACTCCAGGCACACTGGTCCATAAGGCTGAAATAAGCAGTGAGCAGATGCAAAACACCAGCAAAAATAAAGTCACTCTTGTGAAAAGTCTCAGTCCCAGAACAGACAAAGGCCTGTGACTTTTTTCCATCTTCCTTCCAGACTGAATTACAAATCAATCAACACTTGGAAGATTTTGGAACACTTGGAACATTTACTCCAGAGTAGAGAACAAATYTGTCCATGAAGCTTCAATTTGTCACAGATGAAGCTGTATAAAAAAACAAAACAAAACACATCTATTCTAGTTTTGCTGAGATAGTCCTGAAGCTTTGAAAAAGACTAATTAGTTAAACAAAACTTTCCAAAATTTTATTTTCCCTGATCAAAACTGTTTTCATTTGAAAGGCTTTCTCAGCCTTCTTTAAACATGGGCCTGGGGAAAGAAAGCATTTCAGAAGTGGGACAAAATATTTTGATTTGTACAAATTAAATATTTTAAGCCACCTCTATCCCTCCAAAAATTGTTTAAAGTTTCAACTTTTACAACTGCTTTATTTCCCAGGTTTTCAGAGCTACAAGCAAAGTTGCTCCATTCCATTATTTTCCCAGCTCTAGTTCACCACTATTATTTGTATTTTATTTTCTACAGATAATCCTAGGCATGCCAGGGGAATCCATAGAAGAAAACAGACAAGACAACGTGAAAATGAACAGGAAAACTGTCCTGTCGTCCATCCAGCTGTTCTAATTAAACAAAGCACAGGCAAGATAACATTTCAGTGCAGGGATGTCTGTTTATTTGTATGAAAAGACACTTAACAATACTTACTTAGGGCTAAGTGCTAAGGATTTTACACATGCCACTGTGGATCATTTATTTAACAGCTGCCAATTTCGTTAAGCATTTATGGGAGAAGGGGGAAAAACATTTCAGAAAACAAAACAGGGAAGAAGCAACTACTCATACAGGCCTTATGCAACAGCAAAAAARCCATAATCCCACACCAGCTGCTACTCTGGGATGTTTGCAACATACAAACAGCAAAAAACAACTATCTACTTGCAGGGCTTTGCGACATTGGTAGACCAGATAGTAAGGAGATAGTAGTATTTGGGGAAATAATACGCTTGGATCTCTGCCACTGATAAGCTTTTCTACAGATTGCTCTAAAGCAGAAACATCCAGGTTTGTTGCCATGACCATTGCAAAAGCTCTCCAGCAGCTGAAAAGCTCTAACRAACACACAGATACACAACGAGTCTTTATACCAGTGCAATTAACACCCAGAACTGAGTTGGGCCACAGATGCTTTTCTTCTCATTGCAAAGCAACAGTTTTCCCTTATAAAGATCTCAGATTTTTATCTGAAAAGATTTTTTTTTCCCTATTTTTCTCTTTCTGCTTCAAAACAGGCAAGAACATATTGTTATAGACTAGTTCTGAATCTGTTCAGAACAGATTCCGAATCACTCCACAGACTTTGCTAATAGTGATTTGCCATCAGCGTGTAGAACAGCGAGTTCCTGCTTAGGAGCTGAAGGAATCTTGGGTTCCACCATAGTAACTGTGACTTGCAGGAATGAAAACTCTACACTTGCAGGCGGCCACTTATCACTGCGTAGAAAATACAATAGGAAAGCCAGCATCTCCAGAACAGCACATGGTTTTGAACAGCTTTTGTGGAAGACCCCATTTTCAGGGAATCAGACAGTAAGGAAAAATTAGCTACTATTTGAGGCATAAATCAAACATTTTTGTTAATGCTAGTTTTGCCTTCATTCACTTCCTGTAGTTCAAGCTGGACTCAGTCCAAGCCCCACTGAAGTCAAAGGGCCCGAAGCCCATCACTTTCTGTTCCTGTTGTCTTAACAGGAAGCTACTGCATGGAAATCACCATGCAAGCCTACCTCTGACTAGCTTTCTCACACTAACTCTCTTTGTGGATGCCTTTAGGAAGGTTTTTTACTTCACAATGCAAGGAAGCTTACTCTCTTTGGGAGCAGAATAAATTAAGCAGAACAGAAAGCAAGTGCACCGAGTGTGCCCATAAGAGCAGCCAGAGGGAGAAGGCCGTGCACAGTAAGTCCTTATCTTTACTCACCATATATTCACATTCCATGCAGACAGGCCTTTCAGTGAACACTCTCTTCTAAAAAGAGAGATGCTTCTTGGATCTTACTCTACAAAAACCTTTCCCAGGTCATCTTCCACTAATCACTCTCACCTTAAGCTTGACAATCAGCTTACATAGAGACAAGATACAAAGTTTATGAGAGAGAGAAAAAGCTGTTCTGTCAACTTAAGGATAGAAAGAGCAGACCACAAGTATCAGAAGTTTTGTTCTTTGAAGTTGCTCACTATGCATGTTTAGAGAACAGCAACCAGACCACAGGACAACCGACAGTGCCACTTTGTCGTAGCCATGTAACAACAACAAGTACCAGAAAGCATTCCATGCATGTCAGGGCTGAACTAAAATAAAGCATGGGAGAAAGCATCTAAGTTTTAAATAAAAAATGTTAAAACCCCATACACCAAGAAAAGGAGGACATTATCTATTGAACTGTGCTGAAAAGAAATGCAGTTCCTATTCTCCAGTCCTTATTTCTCTGACTTCACATACCTGGAAATAAACAGATTAATCATTTTGCAAACATCTGCACTGAGTGCACTCTGGTTTTCCCATTAAACTTCTGAGTTTCACTGCTTTAGATATAAAATCTACATATTCCAGAATTGGAAATTTTAATCTTAGTATTAGTTTCGTTTAGTCCTAAAATGAGAAAAAATATTGATCAGTTATCTGTTGTCTTAGACAAAAGTTGATTAGCGGACAAAACAGCATTTACAGAATAGCAACGTTTACAGCCAAGGAGCAGGAAATCTTCTGTGTTTCTGCAAGTTCCAGAACCACAGCTTAGTATATGCAAGAATCCAGAGAGAACAAAAGTGCAAAACCCAACACCTTACTACGCCGTTATCTAATGGCCAGCTGAGATAAAAGGCCCAGGTTGCCAGATCCTGAACAAAGAACGGCAGAATCCCCGCCCATGGGTTTACAGTTCAGAAATACAGAAGAGCACCATGGTTTAACTTCCCTACAAACTGTCCATCCAGAAAATCTATGAAAACAAGGACAAGAGAGTCCTTACTATGCGATAATACAAAAGGAAAGGAAAAAAAACTCTAAAGAACACTTTTCAAATATAACATTAAATTAGATGTATGACATATAAGAAAAATAAGATACTTCCGGTTTTGAAGATTTAAAAATAAATCTAACATGCAGCCTACTGTCTCTCACCAAATTGGCATATGTTACAAGTTATCTGCATAGTCCACAGTGACTTTYTATGCTGTTGGATGGTCTTGATCTCTTCAAATGAGATGATGAAACCAATCAAACCATTAATATCAAATTCCACTTTGAAGTTCACACACACACACCAAAGAGAAATTTAGATTCAAGGTTTCAATTCAACTACTAGAAACTCAAAGACAACTGGTGCAAGTCAGCACAACTTCAGTGAAATTAACAGCATTCATCTCTGCCGAAAACCTCATGCAGGTCAGGTATTTATAAATAACTTTCTAATTCAGCTATATGCAGTTTCATCGATTTGTTATTTAGTCCTTTAARCCTTCTTTATTCAAGGAATTGTTCAGTGACTTCTTATGGCTTTTTAATGATTAAATCTAGTGCTGCTTGAGAGACAAAAATACTTGTTTTCAGAGACAGGAGTGATTACTGACACTTTTTGTGGTCTCCGTATTAACTGCTGCCTTGAAGAAAGGGACTGCAAGTTGTGAGGAAATTAAGTGTTTCCTGTTTAATTTGAGAAGCTGATGCCTGCATTGTGACCTGCAGATAAGTAGTGCATAAAAATAAAAATTCACTAACAAGCTTTAACAAGTACTTCCTTGATTTCCTGTCCACTGAACAAGAGCTATTGTTTTCTGCTTATAGACCTGGTTTATAGCTTACAGCTCCATTTTTAAAATCACATTATGAAATCACAGAGTGAGAGTTGCCAAGTCCTTGTGTACTACTTGATGAGTAAAACATACAATCTAAGTAATTCACCAAACATCATCATCACTTCTTCCGTAACCACTGACATTACTTTTAACTGGTACCTAGGGGCTAGGCAAAAAGCACTTTGTTTTTTCCTTCACCAGAAGTTAAAAGGGCTATTGTGTTATGTTGCCAGACACAAAAAATAAATCCATCTTAAATGTTCCCAACATTTATTACCATTCCGAGAGGCCAACCTGAGTCACAATAAAATTGCTAACCAGAATTAAAAGTGCTAATCTCAGTCTGTCTTTATAAGGGAGTTTGAGCCCCACGGATGAGGATTACTTCATTAGTACTAAAACACCATACACAGTGCTGTTGTATATAAACATATTTAGTAACATTCATTTACATGCAACCTTCAAAATTTCTAAGACTGAAAAAAATGCAGAATTGGATTAAATACATTTTGTTCCTTAATTATAAGATTCATTCTTGTGAGTATAACAGATGCAACATTTAAAAACAAAACTGCACTCTTATCTTAATCCAAACTAAGACAGCTTTGTCATCAAAAAAGGCTCTTCACTTTTTATTCTCCTCATCTATACACTGATCTGACTGAAGTCGAATTGTGTGTAGGGGGAGGGAGGGTTGCTGTAGTAGCTGTTTTCAGGTGGAGCAGAAAAATTCTGAGATTCACTAGCTTTCTCTAAATTGGCCATTCCTGTAAGACAAGAAGCAGCATGTCAGAAAAATATAGCTTCTCTTCTCCCTATCAGTCTTTCCCAAATTGTCTTTTCTTCCTTGAAACCTGCATTCTAATTTTTGCACTTCTAATCCCMAGGCCTACATTTTCTATGCCTCAAACTTCAGTCTGCAACATGAAATAGGATACTAAAGACACCTGACACAGCTGGAAAAGATCAAGATGCACTGCTTCTGAAACTTTAAGAGCGTCAACATAGCTTCCTTTTATGCACGCACAATTTGAAGTGCAGATGCTTATAGAGCAAAAAGAGTTGCAAATGGCTTGACTAAGATATGAAATATTCCCATATGTATGAAAACTAGAAATTCATTAGAAGCAACTAGAACCCATCTTCTGGAGATGTGTATATTAATATGAAAGACTGAATCTGATTGAAGAAACAGGCTTGAGAAATTGTAACGTGCTAAACAAAGTTTAATTTGCATATGTTGYATTGGTTCTTAGGCCAATTCATAGCAGTTTACAAGTGATGCAATCACAAAGTACGATTGTGGTGAAGAACACACCAGCACATTAAGTCCTCCAGAGCCATCAATTATGAAATTGAGTGAAGACAAGTCACATTCACTCTTTTCYGAAAAGACAGTTTATCCCCAAGAAGCATTCAAGTATCAGAAAATTTAAGGCATCATTCTGTCAGCAGTATTGCACATAAAGCAYCATAAATTCTCAGGCTATGGTTTTTTTAAAACGCTGCTATGTGTGTTGAAAACACAAATGTAGAGGTACAAGGGAAGACTCTCCAAAGGAGAGAAAAGCTACCCAACTCCTGACCCTCCCCACTATGCTAAAAAGACTACTACTACATGGGCAAAGAGAAGGAAATGGCTCTTGAATGCCAAGCCTTTCCAATGAATTTGCATTGTGGTCACTGACACAGCTGGTCAAAAAGAAGTCATTCAGATAGTGGTCTTCTGCTTGCAGCTCTATATCATCTCTTTCTTTGTAAAGTTCAATTTTAAATGGAATAATTTAACACACAAACCACAAACACTATTTTAGTGAGCAAGCTACCAAAGCAGAGGCAAGAATAGTCTTACCTACAGAAGACACTACTACAGCACGAGAGCTGAAAAGGAGACCAACTCCCCCAAGACAGATGTAATTTGTTGATGTAAAGATGTGAGTGTTAGCACAGTTTCTTAAAAGGGCTGTCAAATAATCTATGTCAACTTAATTTAACTTTATACTGGGGTAATTTCATTCAGGCTTTGGAGAATTAGAGGGCTGAAAGTTACCAGTTATTTATGAAGGGGAAAAAAGTCACAACCCCAAGCTAAAATAATAAAATGTATAAAGTATTAAAGAAAAGGGTGTGTGGGGTGGRAAGCTTCTAAAGGCCAAAAGTGAATAAGCAAAAATGGCAAGAATTAAGGGCTCACATGAGGACAAGCCACACCTCTTCATTAGTTATATTCTACACATTCAGCAAATAAGATTTGCAAGCATGGACATACGTGGTCCAGTAAGCAAGACACACGAACTAAAGATCCCAGTCACACTGACCCAGGCATTGTCTGACTTATGCTGACAGGACTAAAGTATAGAACATGGAGAAATAAGTGTTTGGCACTTAAAATAGTAAAGAAGAGGAAGTTTAATGTAAGTTAGTGTCAAGATGAAATGTCTAATTCTGTTGTTTCCCCATTTTCATAAAAACAAACAAATATCATTGCCTCTCACTGACAATAAACCCACAACCATGTTACAGAAGGCCTATATGCCTTAGTATCAAGAAGCTCCCTTTAAGCATTGCAATTCCACTTTTCTTTTGTAAAGAACTGTTTAAACAATCCCTTCTTAACTTATATATGAAAATTTTGAACTGCTGAAGTTCTTCAATGTGCCAAGTTAATGAACTGTTCATAGTGCTCAAGAGAGAACTCTTAAGGAACAGAACTCATGCAAGGAATCTATTTAAACCTTTCAAAGTTGGATTTTGTTGAAGTGTTAAGTATATAAAGCCTCTATTCAAGAAATTTTAATACAAACAGGCATAAAAAAAACATGTTTTCTTTGTGACTTAGCATAATACATTGCTGTACTATAATGTCTTTTTAYATTGCATGATTTTATAAAAATAATTTAAATTTATGTTAAAAATCATCAAAGGGAAAAACAGGAATCAAAACAAGAACTTTAGCTAAGAAAAAGAATCATCAGCAGGGAACAGAAGCAATGATTCATGTTGTAAGCATCTTTAAAGTTAATAATTAGTCATGTGAGGTAGCAAAGTATCATAATCCCTATTTAATATGTTGATCAGTTTAAACTGAGATACTGGGACTTGCCTGAGGTAACAGTGAGTTGGTAGTGGGCTGGGACTAGACACAGGATGCCTGGCTCTTAGTTCCCCTCAGTTCTAGCCATTAGAACTTGAGATGATCTGCAGCCTCACTCTGAGGTTTACGGTGCTGACATTTAATTAAAATGTCAGCTCTTAGGAAAAGAAAATGTAACAGGAGGGATTCAAGACCGGGGGGGGGGGGGGGGAAGAAGGTCAGTGAAATCCCATTAGTGAGAACATTATGGTATTTATGTTCCACTACAGAATCCTAATGTAATTACAAGCTCCCAGACATCAGCACTAAGCACACATTTCATGAGGGCTGAAGAATATAGCTGTCAGTTCTGCATGCTATGCTACTGATAAAAAAGTCTTATAACCTTCACGTAATTACACCTTTTATGCTAGCCCTATATCTTTCAAGTAGCAGACAACAGCATGCAGATCACTGATGATATGAATTCAAAAATACATGAATATAATGTCTCCTACCATGTATTGCAATACTAATATGCCTTTGGACAAGGAAACTAAAGTTTTAAGGGCCTGTGAATATGACTCCTCTCTCCTACAGCAGTCACTCTTAGCCAGTATGATTTTGCTTGAGGTGAGAGGGGAGGAGAAACATGGAGCAGAATGCAGGGAGCAAGATGTGGCATCCTCTTTCACAGGGTGCCACTGTCACTTTCCTCCCTTCTCCCATCATCTAGCTACCTATCTCCCAGAGCCCACAGATCTCAGATACACAACAGCTCTRCCACTTCATTGGCAAACGAAGGAAACAGTCTGCCTCTGTCTCCTGTGCTCTCTGCGGACACCTGAAGAGAACAGCCAGATGAAACAACAACTCRGAGGGAATGGGGACGCAGGAATAATAGGGCAGTGACAAAGTATGGTTCAGACCAGAGCACACAATTAGTATCACTGATACTATGACAGCATCGACAACAAATGCACCAGAATGACAGGTGCCACATTTAGAGTTACAACACTACCACAGGACTGATATCCTGTCCAACACAGGCCACAAATTACAGAAGATCTCTGCAGTGTGTTATCAAAGGAAGTTTAAGGGCCACTAGAACTAATGAGGGCACCAAAATCTCAAATCACTACCTGAGTGATTGAAGAATATTAAATAGAGAGGCTTTTAACACACAGGAAGTCCATGATTTATGCAAACAGACCACTGGAAGAGGAGAGTTCCCAACCCAGAAACAGTTTGTGGAACAGTCGTGTTCTCAGTACAGGGATTTCTGAAAAAAACTGTTCCCAGCCCTCCTCTCAGAGCCCGAATGACAGGGAGCTTGATTCTGCAACTACTTTGTAGCTCTTCAGAACAAGCCTACACGGCTCATCTTCCCTTTATGTCTGTTCCCCTTGAAAGCACGCTCTCCCCATTTTGCTCTTTTTTTTTTTCCAAATTCTTTTTTCCTTCTTTTTTTTGCTCACCTCCCACAAAGCTGACACTGGAGGCGTTCCCGCCCCTAACATCGCTGCCCGTGCATTAAACACCTCGCCCGCCCGCATCTCCCCGCGGCCARGGCACAAGACCCAAGGCTCACGGCCCGGCACCCCACTCCGCACCGACATCCAGGGCCGGAGAGCCATGCCCCGCTGAGGTGCCCCCCAAAGAGCCCCTCGCTGAGGCGCGGGGCGGCTCGGAAAGGCAGGAGCCGCCTTGTCCGGCCGGGACAGGCGCCCGCAGCCGTTAACGGCCGCCGCACGCGCCGCCTCCTCCCCCCCCACCCCCCCAAAAGCCGTTAACGGCCGCCCCGCCCCTCCCCCCTCCCCGAGCCGCTGGTCGGGCCCTGCGAGGCGGCGCGGCTCCTACCTGCTGCGCGAGGTAGCGGGTGAGGTAGGGGGCGGCGGGCGACGCTGCGCCCCGGCCGCGGGGGGCGGCCAGGGCGCCGGGCGCGCTGAGGAGGAGGAGGAGAAGGAGCGGCGGCCGCAGCATCGCCAGGACGAGCGCAGGCCGGCCGTCCCGCCCCCTTATAGCGGCCCCGCTCCTGCACCCGCCCCGCGGGCTGCCCCGAGCCGGCCATGTGGGGGCACGGCGCCCGCCCGGGGCGGCGGGGCCCAGCGGCGGGGCGGGGGGAGCTGCTGCGCATGCGCCCTCCCACTGTGAGGGCTCTCTCAGAACCACCCTGGGGGGAGGGGCTATTCCCACACGTGGCGGGGGGGGGCGGACCGAAATAATGGGCCTTTTGATTGGCTGGCGAGCTATGGATGGCTCGCGCCAGCGGTCACGGTTGGCTGCGGTGCTGCTTAAGCGGGCGCTCCCATTGGCCAATGAGCAGGAAGGTGCGCTGGCCACCCTGCTCTGGCTTGGTGGTGGTGGGGCGGGGAGACGCGCCGCTGGTCGCGTGCATGCGGGGGGCGGGGCCGCGCGCAGGGCGCCCTGTAAGGAAGCAGCGATTGGCTGTTTAACTCACGCACCGCGCACCCGGACGGACGCTTGGCGCAGCGCTGTGGGAGGGACGCGTGAGAGCGAGGCTGGCGCCCTCACTTCTTATTGGAGGGGTGGGACGGCCCCTACCTCCGGGTTTGCACCGCGATTGGGTGAGCGCCGCCTTGTCCCCGCCCCCCAGCAACGGCCCCTAGCAACCTCCCACCTCCGCCCTTCCGCCTTCCGGGTCCCGCTCAGTGCCGGGTCCTTGCGCGCTGCCCGGGGGCGCCGAGCGACGGGGCCTGGCGCCGCCGCGGATGGCGGGTCCCGGGGCTGGGGGCCGGGAGCGGCAGCGGCAGCGGTAGCTGCCTCTCGGCCTCTCCCGAGCGCGCGAGCCCTCCCGAGCCGGCCCCGCGCTCCCGGCGGCGCCTCCTGCACCCTCTGCTCCTCGCTTCGGGGCAGCGTCTCCCGGTTCCCCCTCCAGCGAGGCCCCTAGGCCCGGGGGTATCAACTTCGCTTGGCCGCGGAGTGTAACAGCGCTGAAGCGCGGCGCGGTCGGGCTAGGCTCAACGCGCTTCGGTAACCGACCTGCTCCTGGGTGCTGAGCGTAACCTAACGCTTAAACGGCGAGGGCGAGCGGTGGGGGGTGGCGTGAAACGCGGCGGCTCCGTCTGGCGTTCGGGTCCTGGTGCTGGGCCGGAGCCTGGCTGGCTGCGGGAGCGCCTCAGGGCTCGGGCGGTAGGAGGCTGCTGGTTACGGTTAAAAATTGCAGGGTGAGGCCTGTCGCAACTGTCTGTGTTTGGTTTTTCTTAGGGAGCGTTTGAAGTGACGAACCCGCTAGAGGGCACCAGCCACTGAGCGAAACCTAGGAGAGAAGTAAGGAAAAACCCGTGCTTGTTGAAGAGGAAAGCGCTTTGGAGTTCGGGGGTGGAGAGCGCGTGAAGTGTTATGCGGCCCCTGGGTGGGGATTTGGGTCCAAGGATTTAAAAAATAATAATAATAAGTTCTATTTGTACTCTTTTTTAAGAACTTATGTCCAGATAATGAGCACTCTTTTTCTATGCAAGAGAAATAGACGTGTAGATCTTGAGTCTGTCACTTTTACGGGCACTCATAACGAAGCCTCTGGAAATACCTACTCCACTTTACCTCCCATATTTCAGTAAATACTTAAAATGCTTGGTAAGTTTTCCAGAATACGTCTGCTTATTTCATTTAAAAAATTCAAATAGCTAACAGTATACTTTGACTGTATAGTTTTGAGTTGAAAACTAGTTGGATTATAAAAAACCTGCTGATTTCTCCAAGTCTATGTTTTTGGGAACTTACAAATCAAATTTATTTTTATTACTTCTTTTTTGTACGTTGACATGTTTTCCTTGCACTATTTATTGATATCTTTTACTATAACTAAAACAAAATAGTTGTTTTTGGCAAGAATTGAAAGCATGCACCTTTGAATACATTAGGTCAATTGAATCGTCATTAATACGTATTCTGAAAAGCAGACTTTTCTTGGCTCTCTAGTGAAGCTCTTTCCTCTTCCTGCATCTGTTTTCCAGACCTTTCTGCCACAGGGAATATTTTGATGTCTGGTTTTATTTTTTTTTCCTTTGAACTACTCAGAATAACAAATTTAGTCACTCATCTTTTTCTAATGGTTATGTTGCAGATCTTTTTTTTTGCCAGACTGCTGAGAACAGTGCCTCTAAGTGAAGTGGAATAGACTGTGACTTAAACTCTTTTGTGGCAAAATATACACAAAATACCTGTGTTTATATGATATATGGCTTTTAACCCATAAAAGCCATACTTGAGTCTCCTTTGTCTCCTTGACATTCTGTCTCCTTGAGGGAGCTATGGGATGAAGGTGTGGTATTCACTTCCTATTGGGACACATAGAAGCTGAGATTCTCTGTTCTGAGTTTATTCTGCAGCTTAACTTGAAATGAGATGTATATTTAGTTATTACTGCAATGGAAGTGCTTTTGCAAGGGAGGATTTATAAGACTTCCTTTAATTCAGCTGTTTAAAATCGTTTGGTAATTTAAGCTGAAACACTGTAATTTGAATTACTTCAGAGTATTGTTGCCTGTAGCTTGATAAAAGTTTTGGGATCAGGTTCTTCTGTCATTTTATGGAGCTACACTGTACTCCAATATGTCTGTCAGACTGAATTGACTGAGAAGAATGCCATTTTTTAATGTGTGAGCCGTCATGGTTAAATATGCCCATTGCCACATTCTCTTAATTAAAAATTATCTGAATGGCTGAATGAACAAATGGCCTTGTCATTTATACCAGCTTTCTAGTGAGAATGTCAAAAATCTATACACTGATCTTAGTTATGTGTTGGATAAACTGTAAGTGATTTTTGAATGAAGCGCATAATTTAAACAAAATCCTCTGATGCTTTTATTTGATTACTTTGGAACAAAATCTTTGATACAGATTTATATTTCTGCAGTCTAGTAATCTGCACCTAAAACAATGTGGTGATTCACTCATGAAAACCAAAAAAATTATGGGAAAGAGAAAGGGGAGAAGTAGTACTGAAGTCACTAATTTAGAAACTATTATATGTTCCTAGCTTTTAAAACCCATAAGTAAATAAAATGTGACTCTATTTGAGGCAAAGGACATTTGAAATAATATAAATTGAGTCATTCATTGAGTAATTCATTGCTTAATTAATTATATAATCCATTATTTGTCAGATATGCATGGCCTCTTTGTTGAAACCATACTGTAGATCTGTCCCGTTGCCTCAAAGGACAGGAATATAATCGTTATTGCAAGCCCTTATAAGATTTGCTGGGCATCCTCTCCTTTCAGAACTGTTGGAACTGAAGGTATTTGCAGAATTGTATGCATGGGTCATTTCTGCTTTTAACCCCATGTTGCTTAAGCAAAAAAAATCAAACAGATTTGCTCAGTACTATATTCAAGGATAGTTCTGATAAAGATTCTCAAAATATGAGTGGGGTTTGTATGGTTTATCTGAAATGTTTTGTAAACATGAACATTTGCTTTTTAATGCATATCTTCAAGAAGCTTTTTTTTTCCCTTTAAAGGAGTAATTAAGAAGTTCACTGAATAATAGAATAATAATAATAGAATAATAGAAGTTCACTGAATTGGGCTACTGTTACAAACAGAAATCACTATTTCCTGAAGGCTGCCTTTCAACAACAACAACCATGGACAGCAGCTGTCCATGTTAATATCTCACAAAGTGAGAACTCACTGAACCATTTTGAGTTACCTCTTTCAGGTGATGCTGTGAGCTCATGAGTGGTGGGAGAGCACTCTTGGCTGCCTCTGTAATTTCCATCCAGAACTCCTGCTTCATCTATCCTGCTTGCCAAAGCTGCTTTTCTAGGCTGATACTGGATTCTAGGAGGTATGTTGTGTTTAGGGCTTTGCAAACTGTTAATTGTGGGTGGCCTTGGGGCTCTCTGGGAGCTGAGCAGGAAGCTAAAACAGAAATGGCTGAAAATTCATCAACAGTAGAAATAAGTTGTAAATAGCCTAAATATCTGTAATTAGCGCTATTTCTTTTCTTTTGTATTCCTGTAGCAGTTTCAAGATCATTGTGGATCAAGAACTCTATTGTGTTAAGTGCCATACAATACTGAAGGACAGTTTAGGAGAACAAGTGATGTATGTTAATGGCTTTCAACTGAATCCCTGCAGTCCAATTCTTCGGTGCTGTTCCTGTGTTGGAAGGCCGTTAGTGTAACTGAACTAAGCTGATTTAGGACTAGATTTTGAGAGGCTCCTAACCTTTTTTGATTTCTCCGCATCATGTACGTGTAATACATCAGATTATCCTGTATGACTGTTCCACTAACTGTGTGTCCAGAAACATGGGCTTTCCTTTTTGCTCCCATTGTCATGTCAAATCTATCACACAGGGAAGAACACCAGATCARTGAATATCAGCACTAAATAGGAGCTGGCTTTGCAAAGCAAGGTTATCTGTTGTTTCAAGTGCTAAACTAGAAGATAAGATAGCACTGTTTCCTGCTGATTTTTTTGTAAACTAGGTATTCTACGAAAGCTACAAGAAGAATTCCAGAGGAGAATAAAATGCAAATAAACAGGAGTGCCAAGAAATTCAAAGTTACTCCCCCAAAGGTCCTTTAAAGCACAGTGTAACCCTCCAACTTCACAACAGGCTAATGTTTAATAGCTCTATAGAAGAAGCCAGAGGTATTTAGCAGTGTTAAAGGTGCTTTGCTAAATATATGGTAGGATTAATGCCTCAAGGGGCAAAGAATAGGAAAGAATCCTGTAATTTCTAAGGGCGTTTTTTTTTCTTTTTTAACTTCTACTGTCTTTTGTCAGGTTTAACTGTCTAAAATGTGGCTGCACAGGTGAAGCTAAAGATGCAAGCTACAGATACAGATTGTCCCTAAAGATTGCTGACACTAATGATCTGTTTGACATTACTGTGTTTGGAGGCTGCTTAGATCCCTTCTTTGGAGTCACTGCTGGAAATTTGCAAAGGTAAGGAATGGATTGCTTCTTAATTATATAACTGCTTCTCCCTCCTCCCCCGGCCTTAAAAAATTGAGATGAGCTTGGATGGTGGTGAGAGAAGTGGGAAGAAGCTGTTAAAACTGTCCCTTCCAGAATTTCCTTTTTAGCCCTCACCCTGAGAAAAGGCTAAAGGATTTGGGTTGTGTCCATGTCTCCACCCCCACCCCTACCCCCTGAAATCTTCAAATCTCAAGTTGGATTACTTCTGTGAAGGAGATCCTCCACTGTCTATTGAAGGCAGCTACCAGATGCTAAGTGAGCTTTGCAATTTAGTTGGCCTTCTCCCTTGCATCCTTCTTCCCTTATTTGAGATGAATGAATGTTTGTCTAATGGCAAATTACTATGTAGGGTGGCATTTCCACGCAATTTTTCCTCATAATTTCAGAAGAAAAGTGTTAAGGTACAAATAGTCTTTGGTTTGTTTTGAACATTCTCATGGCAAGCATTCTGTATTAGACCACTGTAATACTGTAAACTATGAAAAACAACTATTTGCATGTCTTAACATGGATGCTGCTGTTGCTATAAAGTTGCAGGCAGGATGTGTAAGCAATACCAGCATTATAATACACAAGTCTGTATTGGTACAAAATTCACAACTACACAGAGAACCCTGAAAATTGTGTGTGCATTAAACTTATTCACAGTGGTTTTATTTACTTCTATTTTACTAACAAATTAAGCAAACTAGACAATTTAATTTATAGGTTCATCCCTCATCTAGCTTTCATTCCATGTTTAGTTCAAGCTAACACAGGGTCTTCTCTGTGTTATATAAGTATATCCTACCTATATTACAACTGAAATGCTATGCAAGGCTTCCTCTGTTGATGCAATACTTCTATGCATTTTTATTCAAGGTATATTCAAGACTTTAATCAGCTGTCAGGAGAAACAAACAAAGATGCATCTCCAGGAATGTTAGTTCAAGCAGTTGAAACCTGTTTCGTTGGAAAAAGATTTATATTTGGAGTGAAGGTAACTTTTAATCCACATTACACTCTTATAATGATTTTTTTCATTAGCTTGCAGCCAAGTGGGAGCATAGACTGAGTTAGCAAACAATCATATACAATATCTTTTGGAAATTTCAGCATACAGAGGAGAAAACTTAGGGCTAGGACATAGGAAGAATTCCATTTCTTTTCTCCTACTGACTGCTGGGTTATTTTAAATTAATTGGATTCAAAAGCCATCTTGAATGGCAGTAGTTGACTTGACAGTCAGGGTTGCCCAAGCTCTCTGAAAAGCAACCCTAACTCCTGCGTGTGTCAGTAACAGCTTTGAATCCGTATGTTCTAAAAAAAATAAAAATAAAAAAATACACAGTTCAAGAAACAAAGACTGTCTTTGTAAGCACTGCCTTACCTTTTCCACGCTTGCATACTTTCCTTAGTCTCCTGGTGCCTGAAATGTAGGGAGAGACACAAATGTGCACACATGCACCCTGCAGCATTTTGATGCTTCTGGATTTAAGAAAGTGTTTAAAAATGTTGATAAAATAGAGCTGTTCAGCATAAGCATCTGTAGCTCTTTTATATGTTTAACAGACTAGAAAATATTAAGAACAAATATTCCAGTAGAAACTGTCTTCTGCTCAAGTGAGGCTTATGTGAGTCATTCATGTTATGAAGTCTGTGAACTAAATCCCATCTGGCACAGGTTTTTCCTTTCCAACAGGTACCACAAGGTTTGTATCTGATGTGAGGTTTTTCCTAGTACACAATGTCTAAGTAATGAGAGTTAGAGGGCTAGATTAATCTGATTTAACCAGAATCATTCACCAGCTCTCCAGGTCTGATGTATTTAGAAATACAACTAATCCTTCTGCATACCAGCAGCCTTGCTGCTGTTCATGGACGCACAAGGACTAAGCATACATTTAAAGATCATTTGCTCAGCCTTTGGGCATTAATCTATGCATACAATTGCACTCTCCCAAATAAAACTCAGAATTAATATAACGTGGGGGATTTGGGKTTTTTTCCCCCCCTACCCCCCAAACTTGCCTAAAAGGGCGTTGTCCTCAGCTAAGTCTTCAGCCTCAGCTTTTACCCCCTGCATAGATTGGGGGAGTAGGGGGTTGCTGAATCTGAAGACAGCTATATCTGCTTTTGTCCTCTGGCATTGCCAGATCTTGAGGGGGACGGGAAAGAGTTTATCCACTTCTCAAGGCTTTAGATAATTCCTTCTGTTTTTAAATGTCATTTTCCACCTGAAATTTCCATGTAGTGAGAAGCAGATGCTATAAAGAATTACAGCTGAAGCTCCTTTGAAACACTGCTCTCTAAGTAAATCTGAGAAGGTAAAGGTTGGAGCTTATTTGCCTTTCATGGAGGTAGTGCGTAGGAAATATCATGCTGGCTTTGACAGCTGAGCTGCCAAGTCAGGTATCTGGTACCAGAAYGCTTTGCTTCAAGTACTGCCCAGTGCCTGCTAGATTTATACGGGGTGGGGGGACATTAGGCAGCTAGCCAGTTGCACAGAACACCACTGGAGGAAGCCCCAGAGTCCTTGGTGCCCTAATGGGGGGAAGAAAATTTCTGTGGAGTCCTTTCTTAAAATTCTTGGTTGTTTTTCCCAGATCTAAAAAAACCTCTGCATCATTGCAACAAGCAAAGCACCTCTTGCTGTGATGCCCTTTATAGCCCTTGCCCGTGCTTATTTCCCAGAGAATACTGGTTTGTGACAGACCATTTCCTCTTCTCTTCCCTGCAAATCCTGACAAAAAGTGAGACCTAAATTTAAGCCTGACTTTAAAGTGATGCCTTAAAATCTTTATTTTTTGTCTCAAAACAAAGCATTGCACTAATTTTTTTCCCCCACCTGCAGGGTTGTGTGAGTCAAGATGGAGGGCATTCTGTTGCCAGCAGCATCTTGCAAAACTGTTCTAGAATTAACAGAGGTACAAAAAACCTTACAGCCTGCCAGATCTTCCTGCCAAACACTGCTGTTACTGGCTTTACTGTTATCAGCTACTTCCATCGGCTCCTGCAGTCTGCAAAATTCAGGAGCTGCAATAGCAGCTCTTACTTACCTGATGCATCTTCAGCTGCATCAGATCAGCCTGTCAGTGAGCTCAGCAGCTTGTCTAGTCTGAGCAGAAACTCCTGTTTTGTTCAATCTAGTGGCAGAGAAAGTTTTTTAGGGTCCTGGCAGCAGTCCTTCAGCCTGACTTCATCTGTTGCTTGGGTAACAGCAGACTTTTCATCTTTGGAAATGGAAAAGCTGATGAGTGAACAGAATGAACAAGAGGAGAGGCCTGTCTCTGCAGAATCATGCACCGTAAGCCTCAACAATCAAACTCTTTGGGATTCACAGTTTTGCAGCTCTTCTGTGAGGAAAGGGAATAAAGAGGAGAATAATGAATTGAGTTCACAGTCTAATCAGACTAACGATGTCTCTGCACCTGACAAACTTGAGAGAATTTCCTCTTCAAAGACAGAGTGTTCWTTTGATAATAGTTCCAGGTTATTACAAAATCTCTTGGAATTTGGGATAAAAAACACCTACCCAGAGAATAATAGTGGAAATGACTTCTATCCAGAAAAATCCCCCAACTCCCTTTTTTACAAGAAACACGCTTCACCTTCTAATCATGTAAATGTAGCTGGAGTGTCTCCAACAGATTCCATGCTTTGGGATGAGCTCCCATTCTCAGAAAGTCTAAATGAATTTTTAGCCAGAATAGAAGACAACAACAGTGTTGTAACATCACCCAATCTTGATATAGGCAAACATGCCCTTGTTGAAAGTAGCAAGTTGGATACAAATATTGTCGAATCATCTCCTAGGCAAACCCTGGTAGCTGGTAATTTGCATGAAGTGAGCATATTAGGGAAGTTCTTGTCACCAGTGGAAAAGGATAGTTGGGAGAGCATACCCTTTCCTTGCTTTCAGTCAAATCCAAATCCTCCACGAGATGAGGTGTCACAATATGAGTCTTTCTGTAGTGCTTTATCTTCAACTAACAAAGAATGTGGAGCATCTCTCTTTATATCTAGCCCACACCAACTGATTCCATCACAGTCCTTGGCAGTTACATCAGAGCCCTCTCCATCCAAGAGGAGATTTGTGCAGTCTAAAGAAGCAAATATTGGCATTTCAAAGTCAGCTTGTTCTTTCATTGGCCTACAGTGTACTGTTGAACACAGAAGAACCTTGTGTTTACAAAGGAGCAAGACAGCTGCCTGTGTACATTCTGCACATGATAGCTGTTTGGTTGATTGGGAGAATAAAGAAAATTATTCTTACATACCAAGTCAAAAAACAGATCTTACATGCTTGGGGGCATGGGATTCTGATCCAGCAACTCCCAACAATACAAAAAGGACATATAAAAGAGAATTAAAGCCACTGGCAGAACTGCAAGAAAATACCTTTAGAAGTATAAATAAGAGAGAGATGCTGGGGAACAGTGGCTGCCCTGGAGGCAGCTACAATGCCTCTGCTGATCTCTTTGATGCAAGTGCAAGAGAACTAGCAAAGACAGTAGAATTCTTAAATAAATCATGCAACTCTTCATTACAGGAAGATGCTTTGACAGAAAAGGGCACAGCTGAACTGGTGCTTGATTCTGTAGATGTTCCCTGTAACAATTCAAAACATAGATCATCCCTACATAGGTCCCCTCCTGCTTTTAGTAAACACAGTACACCGGTAACTTACTCCTTTTGTGATTCAGAATGTAATTCAGTTAGTGCTCAAGACTTTGTTCCTTATTCACAGTCAACTCCTGTGGCAAAACCTCTTCAAAAAATATGTCCCAYTGGGGAAAGAAGCTCTTTTATCACTATATTCACACCTAAAAATCTTACTAAAATCCGTTCCAAGTGTAAACAATCAAGGCCTTCCTTTCAAAACACTTTGCTGCAGCAACTTACTGGCAGATCAGTGAAACGTAAAAGGCCARGTAACAAGGAAGACAAAGAAAGTAATAGCTCTGTTTCACAGCAGTCCCTTATCAACAGCCGACTGCCTGGGGATGACTTTGAGGAGTGGATCCCTCCATCTACAAACAAAAGATTGAAACCAACTGCATCTTTAAAGTTTAAAACAGTTAACTCAGCTACTGACTTGCAATCTACCTGCAAGTACACTGACAGGAACGCTACTTCTGAAAGCAAATTCAACAGTGGAAATACATGCTTCAGAAGTGAGAAATTAAGCCCTGGGAATACAGCCAGGATTCTAACAACTCCTGTATCTGCAGGTATTGCCAGGGCCTTGTTTTCAAATGATACAGTCCTGGAAAGTTGTTCTGCTTCAGAAGGCAAGAATCACCTCTCATGTGCAAATTATTCCRGAGGTATATTGCAAGGGACAACTGGCTGGTCTCCCGAGTTGTTCTTCCAAGCCCGGAGCCAGAGCCCTTTTTTCCATAAGCCAAAATACTAAAAAATGATGCTTTTATACTGTCTTCTTTGTAATTATTTTTAATACTTTGGAAGGGAGCCAGATGAAGAGAAGAGCTGTTTAAAACCAAATAAATTATTTATACACCTATTAACATATGTGTTCCTACGATGAGTTATGTTTATTTGCAGAGTTTTGCACTGCAGAGATGTTGGGTAAAATGGAATTTGCTGTTGCTTTGTTTTACTGTAGATTAACTCTAAAACATGGAATAAATGGTTATGTAAATGTGTGAGCTTTTAATCTCATTTTTTCAAGTACAGGTAGGTGAAGTCTTCTAAGGTTCAGTGTTGTCTCTGCCTCRCAAGTAGAACCGCTGGAGTCCATGTCCACTCCAGTTTCTTACTTGATGAATGTCTGTAGAGGGGCCAAGTTTTCATCAAAGAATTCATCAAAAAATACCATGYAGGAGCCTTGTATTTTGGTGCATAGAGGATTCTGTTGACTTGTGAGGGGAGAGGCTGTACTGAGAGGCTAGTAACAGGTCCCAGCTTTCTTGTAGGCTTTTTCAAGTTAAAGTCTGCTGGGGCAGACTCCTGGTATTGTCTTTCTTCTTCCTTGCTTTGGGATCTTCCATATCCTCTACCTAAAACAGCTGCATTTGGGATCCTGGAGTAGAGAAGAGAAATCTTGGGGCTGCTGCAGCAAACTGGTAGGACATGTCCCACAGAAGGATGTTGGAATCTGATAGCRCAGGAACCCATCAGTCTGAAAATTTTTGTACTGCTTCTCAGCATTATCTGCTGTGATTTTTTTTTGAGGCATAAAATAAGTATAAAATAAGTATGTACCATTATATCATAGTACGTGTTTTGACTGGAGGCCAGGAGATTTCTGTTCAGTTCATTCTCTGCTACAAGTTATATTTTATTATCTATTTATTTATTGGAGGTCTCTCACTTTGTTATTTCTAATGTACCTATTTAAGACCCAGGCTCATTGCTCATTCAGGAGAGTCTTGTGTCTCTGCAAGGAACAAACTATCAATACTGATAGCTGTACAGATGCGACCTCTGGCTGAGCAAGTCTAAGAATCAGAAGTTGCTGGAAGTTAGAAGAATATTTTGGGAATGTATCRTTTTGTGCTAATCTTGTTCCTGTATATTTTTCTTAGCGTCTGTTCTTGGTCACTGTTGGGATTCAGGGCTAGATGGCCTTTTACTGGGAATCTGTATGACTTTTCTAACCTTACACTCACTTGGTCTCACATTAAGACTCTGGAGCCCTGGACTACATCTTGTTCCTTACCCAATGTGTGAGGAGAGTTAGGTACTTCACTGGTGCACAGGGTACACACAAACCAGCATGTTGAGGCAGGATCTGCCTAAGACCACCAAGGAAACCATACTTTGAATGGATGAAAAAAAGACCTTTGGAATTTGAGCTGTACTCTTTCTGTACTTTCACATTTCTATTCTGTAAAATTAATAACTTCCCTGCTCATTATTTTCAGGACACTCAGGAAAGTATGAGTGCAGTTACTCTCTCACCACCTTGTTCTGCACTATCTTCTAGCATGAATCACCGTTGTGTAACTTACAGGTAAGCCTTTTCAGTTTCTCAGTCTCTACCATAAGTTCTGCACCTTCTATTCAAACCCATTTCTCAGTGGGAGTGGGAGGGAGAGAGAGTGGAGGAGGATGTCTGAAGTTAAACGAGTTTCTTCTGCAGAAGAAGCAGAGTATTAATGAGATGCACCCTCCCTTACCAAGGGCACAGGTATGCTGATGCTGCAAGTGTTCCTGCAGGCTGAACAAAGAAAATAGCCTCGTGCATATGCAGCAGGTCAGCATTGGTAAATACACTTCATAAAGATGTTTGATAGCAGTCAGGGTTTTTTTTTCACTACTTATATTTGAGGARATTGAGGCTCAGAAGTTCAGAGACTTGCTCAATGTTAAGCAAACATGGAGCCTAGTTCTTGCTTATTGCTGAAAGATCTTAGCCAGCAAGCCATCTTTTCTCCTTGCTGTCCTACTCAGCAAGTTACTGAAGCACAGACAAAAAGTTCTTTCTAGTGTTAAAGGATGCTGGAACAGTAGGTGGTGGTGGGAGGAGGCTGGCCTCTGTAAGAGGGTTTCACCTACAGGTCAAAGCCTAGATCTCTGCAGTCCCTGGATCCTAGGCATAAACACAAGAAAAACAGGTGCAGTTATACCAAAAAAAAAAAAAAAAGGAGAATTAAACATAATTTGATGTCYAAAGTAACTTCAAACATCCTACCTGTGAGTGGAGTCACTTGTTAAGTGCTGTGTCAGTGATGTGTGCCAAACCAGCACAGCAATGACATGCTATAAGTGATAAACATGCAGATCTCTGTGCAGGACAGGACTTCTTGACACAGCCAGGGGGATGTGACAGTAGTAGCACAATACTCTAGTGTGTGCCATAAGTGAGCAAACCTAGGTCTGTGCATGTGCCTGCATTTGCCAATGTTATGTCTGTTCAAAAGTTGTTTAGAGTATCAAACTAGGTCATCTTTGCCAGCTGGCATCTCTGCCAAGCAGGCAGGCAGTGCAGTTGGGTGCGACCTTCAGACACATGTGCCTGGAAATACATACGACCATAACACATGAAATAGAGACTCCCACTCACTGTTCAGGCAGGCAGCCAGAGGGTATGGAAGTAATCATTTCAGCTTCAGTGATCTCTCCATTTCAGCACCGTTGTGGGAATGTTGCCAAAGCCTGGGGTTTGCTTTAAGGGAAGATGTTATAAACACATATTTAGGATGAGGGCATGCAAAACCACTTCAGCAGGGGCTGTGATTCTTTATAATAGAAGATAATTTGGCCCTTGGTTTCCACAATGTATCCTTATTCTGCCACAGCACCACAAGAGGGGGAGAGAACTTTTTGCTGCGCATTGCTCAGAGATGTCCACTGTTGTTTACTGGAGGTCTGACCATGGTCGGGTTGAAACACATCTGCCAAGTGGCCAAATGCATGAATTAATACCTGAATTTCTGTGGCGTTTTGCTAAACATCAGTAAGTTCATAGCAAATCAGAAAAACACCACTTGAATAAGACACATGCGTGTACAAAGTGGGTTCAGATCACACTAGCTGAACTATATGCTGTCACTGTACTTTATACTTACATAAACTCATTGACACACTCTATAGTGAAGGGACTAACAAGGACAGGCAGACTGACTGCCAGGAGGAACACCACACTGCTAGTGGTACCCAAGCATTACACACTTACTTGTCAGGGATATGAGAACACCTCTGAGGAGCCACTTAGCTGAGTGAGGAGTGCTCAGAAAGCTGTACCTATGCGTGGCTGTTCAGTCAAGCTGCAAGACAGTTTTCTGCCAATAGGATCGGCTAGTGTAGAAAACACAATCGTTGTCAGGGTCTCAGTACTACGATTAGGGAAGAAATGCAAAAGACAAGTGAATAACAGGACTAAGTCCTGTTACACTGGAACAAAGTGATGACTCAGATTGCCTTAGCTTTCAAAGATATGGGGAAAAAATCTCTGGGCGGGGGGAAGGGACGGAAATGTTGCACATTAATGATGTGGCTTCAAGGGTTGCCTCACAGATTGCCCATGACTTCAAGGGATTCAGAGGGACCCTGAGGGAGAGGAAGGCCCCAGGTGATGTGCTAGGGCTTTGCAGAATTCCAGGATGTCTTATGTAGGGGGATAAGATCTGTCTGATCCATACAGATCTTTTTCAAAAGAAAKCCATCTGATCTTCTATGGAACAAGCTAATTAGACCAAGAGACTTCAGCTACTAAAAGACCTCATGGAAAGCATTCATTTTGAACTACACAGTGACACTGAAAACAAGATAACCAAAAAGGCATTTCTTATTTGCAAGTAAAATCCTACTTGATGAATCTACAAGGGTCAAAAGGAATAAGAAATTCAACCTACCTGGTAAATCTGCATTTATATCTTATGTAGAACAAATAAAAGGAGAGAGTGGAGGTCAAGAACAGCATTACTCATTCTCAAATCACTGGCAACAGGGAAGTCTATGTTGAAGGGTACATAACAGATCAGCACCCTAACAAAGCGTATGATTGAAACTAGTTGCTTTCTGCTACAGTCTTCCACATCATGCAAGACCATGGAATTACTGGCTCTTAGGATTCCCTTGTGATGAACTGGACTCTCTTTGTGATGAATCTGCTTTATCGTGGGGATTAAATTCAGCCTGAGTAATATGCCAGAGATTTGATGCAGCTAGCACTAAAACATTGCCAGACTTTCTACATTGTATACCTGACAGCTTCCTGACATAAAATCTTGCATCCAGCATGAGTGATTTTACTCAGTGGATAATTCGCCCACATACTACAGGTAAGTGGTAGCTTTGGTGCAAGCTGACRTGATATAATTCTAAATTTTTGTATGCAAAAAGAATAAAACCTAGCAGGTTTAAATCAAGGTAATAAACTCTGAAACAGCATACCAACTGTGTGGTCAATTCCCTGTCCTTAGAAAACTCTAAATCAAGACTAGATTTTAAATCGGATAGGACTAGCTATAAGATACCATAGGAATTAATGCAGGGCAGTCACATCACCTGTGCTTCGTGGGAGATGACTGCACACTCTTACCAAGACCAAAAAGCATGGTTGTGTGAAACACCCTTGTCAGCTAGCTGGTATTTTCTGCACTGAGCTTCATGAGTGCTCTATAGGAAGAGCTTGTACAAGAAAAGATGGAGAAGAGGAAGGAAGCTATATCGTTTTCACTTTCATAGCCTGGTGGTCTTGCATCTGTTCCCTGTGCAAGTTCTTCCCTTTTTGCAGGGAGTCTACATGCTCCTACAATGTTTTCAGTCCTATTTACACACACCAAGGCCTGCCACAGCAAAGGCTTTCTGCATGACATTGCTGTTCAGCCACTGAATAACAAGGAGAAGGGTGCACATCCCACAAATTACATGCTTCTTGCAAGGAAGAGCAGCCTCTCAGCACCAAGCAGATGCATGCACAGAGCAATGCGTGCCTGCAGCACGCATAAACCCTGCAGCATAAGGCTGATTCAGCTGGGCACCTGGGACACACTTGTTTGCTCCACAGCTCAGGTCTGCTGCTCTTCACTTTTCCCCAGGAAGGAAGCCTTCATCCTCACAGGCACCACATTCCAGCCCTGGTCTTTTTCAGTGAATAGTCAATTCACAAACTGTTTGATTTTTAAGGATGTTTTTCTTCCCCTCCCCTTACCCAGTTCCTACCCAGAGGCATGCAGAGACTTTTCCTCTCCAAATACTTCTGTATTATTGCCAATTCAAATTGCCAGCTTCCTGGGGAACGTGTAGCAGATGGTCCGGCCCCAATGTCACAGGCACTTACCAGGGAAGGAGCTTCAAGGTCAGTAGAGAAGGCAGTAAAAGACACATGAGGTCTTCAGTCTTCACAGCTCATTTCTCAAAACGAGTGTGAGCAGAAGTCATCCTTGATGTGGAGTAGAGCACAGAGAGGAAATTCTATTCCCAGAATGAGTCAGAGCACAGACTTTATATATTGACCAAAAAGATTACAGGCTGATAGGATGCCTCCGCTTTTTTAAATGAGATATTTTCAAAATGATTCCAGTCATCCAGAAGGGCAGGTCATCAGGAAACTCCACTGGAAGACAACTGTCGTCTTCTGTGAGCATGAAAARAGCAAGTTGAAGGCTGGAGAGAAGCACTAGAACAGAACAAAGGCACTGGGACAATGAATAAAAAACAACTCAAATATTGAAACATCACCTCTGTTCAAACAGCTTCCTAGCTTCCTGCTAGGAGAGGAGTTTAACCAGCTACAGGTTCATAATGACCATGAGTGAAAATGCTATCTGGCCTCTGTCAGATGCTACCCTCTAGTGATCGCTWTTGGCATTTCAAACTTCACCATGAACTCTCTGAGTTTAAACACAACTTTTTCTTTTGCTCTAGTGGGGAGGGATATTGCTCCCAAGGACAACAGCTCTATCTTTGCTCTTGCTGAGAGAGCCCAAGGCTGTGAGAGTCTTGGTATGCCGAACCCAAGCAGAAAATCCTCAGCAGCCRTTCATTTATTGATCTGATATTAAATCATGTCCTCCTAAAGTGAATCAGTTTGTCTTATATACATTTTAAAGGTAACRTTTCTTTGCAGATTTTGATCAAACAAATTGGACATTTAAAACAGCAGGTGGAAAGGATTAAACATTTATTTACATACAGATACATATGTAAGCAATTCCTAAGTATAAAAAGGACATTACAAATAAACATTAAGCTTCATACATTCGTCATCCTGGTCATCCAAAATACATTCCTTTCTCAACCCCACTGTACCACACTTGACAACAAGAAGTTAAAAAACAGACAAGYCAAATGCTTCTGACAGTTTAATGATTCACAGTTTGGCAATTTGCTAACACCTATAGTCTTTCCAAAGACAGTATTATTCCAGCAACTGAAGGTAAATGGTCTGACCAAATGTAGTGCATTTTCTCCACTGAAATGGTTGTGCTTGATCAACAAGAAATGTGTCATCTCCTCATCCTTCTGGCCATGTGTTTAGGACATTTAAACAAATCGGGGTTCTTACTAAAATTCTATACATTGTGCTGAATTCACTATTGTTGGGGAAAAAAAMCAGCAGATCTTTGCAGAACAGCTGAATGTGTGGGAAAATCTCCAATCCAGGAAATTCCTTTAATCCTGTGGCTTCACTGGCATGGAGTTGCAAACAGCAGAATGCTGGTTTTAGTCTGTAAGCAGGCTTTTAAACTACAATTCAAACTACAGCTGATGGTGTAAAATGTACTTAGTTCATGCTGTAAAAGAAATTACATGCTTCATTACTGATTTATTAGTAATCAAAGCTGATGATAGATCAGTTTTCTCTTCTGTGGAAACAAAAATACCTTTATAAATCTCTAAAATTTATTGTAGCTCTCAGGAAAGAGGAAACATTTTAGACTCAACAATCTGAACGTAACACAGAATACGAAGAACTTGTCAATTAGGTAACATTACAAAGGGGAACAAGCCAGTAAACATAAAATTAAAATGCCTACTCAAAGTATTAATGAATTCAAAGGAGAGCTGGGTAAGTCTGCATAGATCAAAGGCAGTCAGAAAAAAAATCTCATAATCTGCAAATTCACAGAACAGCCAAATACGTGCAGCAGAACAGAGTGAAGTGGGAATGAAAAGGAGCAGAAAGAGCCTTGTCCTGTATTGACAGTTGAGTGACTGCAGCTGCTCCAGTCTCAGGATTTTTTTTTTTCTTTTGTAAACAGCTGTGGGGAATGAAATGGATGTGACATATCTATCTGCAATGCATCTTGTTATGCTAAAAAATCATGGCACATTTTAAACTGTTTCTCTAATATTTAGAGATAGACTTGTAGCTCAAAACCCATATAGCAACAAGCTCTGGGGTTCCTCAGTTGTCTCATTAGATGGCCTTTTTTTCCCCAAAAAAATGTTGGCTTAAGTTGGCTTAAGCAGCTTTCATTTTTTTCCATCAGTGCTGACTGAGGAGGACAATTGTAAGGCTTTCTTCCAAATAGTCTGCAAGAGTTGAGGCAATAACAGTGCCTGAATTAACTGCTGCTTTCCCTGTCGTAAACCAACTATTTTGCTCTCACTCCATTAAAATACCAAAACAATATTCTCCTCTCCTCTACTTCCCCCATACGTTTGGCTGCTGGGGACACTAAGACCATTACATTTACTAAAACTAGTGCCAGTGATGTAGCCCAGACCCTTAGAGATATTCACACCACTATGAAAGCAGCAGCTCAGAATGACTCTTCACATTGGTTGGCAAATCTCACTGGATTGAGAGCAGAGTCCACCTGCATATTGGTAATTTACTCACTTGCCCCAAACCACCAATGGCTCTTAACATCTGAATCTCTCACGTTGGTCCCGTAAAAAGGGAAACATTCTTTRTAGACTACACTGGCTGAGAACAGGCTAATCAGATTTACGTGGTCTTACTAAGAAATTTGAGACAGCACAGAAGATAAACAGATGCTTCTCCTTCTAGTTAAAGCAGGAGTCAGATCTAGTGGTTTACACAGCCGGCCAGGTCCATTTCCAGTCTAAGACCTCCACAGTACTTTGGCTCCCCCTTCTCACAGAGCTACCATAATGCCAGCGCCATTACAAGGCATAAGCAGTACTGGGAATGAACAGATTCATGGATGAAACGTCCTGAAGGAGTTGGGATTCCCCAGCTCTGACGAGCTCTGAGGTTGGTATTCATATGACACCAGACGCATCAGAGCCCTTGATTGCTGCCTCTGACAACATAAGACTTCTAGCATTCCTTCTCCCCAGGTAGACCTGTGCTGCTCCACCAGTGCAACTGAAACTGTGGTAACTGACACAAGTTTTGGCCATGTTATGCAGCTGTGCACCAGGGCTGATCTTCAGAAGATGCTTGGCAGGGACACAGCCTCAATGCACTCATAGGTGTGCATGTCTTTGTGAATGGTGCCCCATGATAMGCAGTGGTGCCAAAGGCAGTGCTAAAGGTGGTATCTGCTTCTTCRGTCTCTGAGAGTCATTTATTTGATAATGTCACTAAACAGAGCTAAAATTATTTTCCAACCTTGCTGGARAAGGTGAGCTTCAAAGAAACGGATCACATCCAGGAAATAACTAGTCATTAATGCCAAAACAGAGACAAACTCAGAGTACACACCATAGCCAGTCCTGTTATCCATGGACAGATGAGCTGAACTGCTAACCATGGCTACCCTCTTAAAACCAGGATAATCTTTCACTGACAACATTGAGACCCTAGTTACACTCATTCTGTCATCTCAGCTGCTTTATCCAGGTTGTCTTTCCCCAAGTTGACTGTATTTGGAGCTGAATGCATCAGAGATGAGCTTTTCTATGGAGCTTTAAGAAAACTTAACTCACATGGCATACATAGCTTTTACTTCTGGCTTTAGTTGCAGCTCGTTCACATGATGGTGTGATTGCATCCATGAGTGATGATAGCTGGTAATCTGTCTCAGCTAGATATAGTGCAGTGTAGCAGAAGGAGGCTTTGGGTCAGTTCAGCCTGGTGATTAAGACGGTAAGTCAGATCAACACAGCAGGCTACACTGGGAGTCTTGCATCATGAATGCACATCTGTGTGATTACCCTGTTGCCTATTTTCCTAGCCAAGACAAATCCTAAACTATGACCATCAATATTTAGGGCAATCTCCCACTTGCTCACTAGGAATTCAGAAGGCTTCCTCCAAAACCAACTTTTCTAACTGAATAAATTCAAAAAGCTCTTCTGCTTGATATATATTTATAGGAGCAGCACCTATGAGGGATATTGGATACCCTGATATTGGAAGCAACAGAATCCTAGAGAACTCAGATGAAAGTCAAATTCAAAGCATCTCTTATTAAAATCCAGAGCAATCAAAATCATGCAAAATTGGCAATTAGCTGTGAGAGGGTTGCTGTTTTCGCGTTCACAGCCATATCTGACCGTGATGGCACCACAGCTCCCCCAGGGCAGTGTATCCTGCRTGTTCACTCTGGTATTTCAATAGCTTGAGAATTTTGCTCATTTTCTAAGTGAATTCAGTCTCTGACACAGAATTTTGCCAGYTTAATATCTCAGCAGGATTTATGGACAGTTCTTCATGCTGAAAAGAGGACAAGTGGAAAAGCAGCWGAACAAACAGCAGTTCATTATTCTTCATCCTTAGGGATAACGAACAGTGTAAAACCCAGTAGTTTTGACTACAACTAATTGCATCCCTTGTCAGCAAAAGCTCAGGAAAGGCCGTTGTCCTACATGTGTGCACCCGCTCTGCTCCTGCATCACTAATTTCCACTTTCCCTCTTTTCAAACCGCTGTCTGCAGTGTGGATCTCAGTCTGCTGCCATTATTGCTGATGCTGAAGGAATTCAATAGCCATTAACCACTCAACCTAGACTAGCAGGAGCCCACTGTAACTGGCATAGCTATTTCCAGAGACCAACAGCACTAACAGGCTAACGGATTAAGAGTTGTTTCATGCATTCTACAGCAAAACACAAGTATCCTGTCTGATAATTTGTCATATGTGTTTTTATTCAATAGTGATCACAAAGCCATTTAGCATTCAGCACAAGCATGTAACTGACTGCATGCTCCAATGACTTACCTGCAGATCAAATCAGAACCTCAGCGTGAGAGGTAGGAAGAGACTTAAAATGTCCTGTTCTTTTTAGGGCTCATAATTTCACTTTTTCCATCATAACTCTTGACCTTGTCTTTCTCCTGAAGAGGAGTTGAGAAGCTTTTTCCCAGTGCTCTCTCTCTTACRGGAAATACAACTAGGAACAGAAGGGAGTTGCAGCTTGCCCCAAGAAACTTGCAGTGTAAACAGCCAATGCAAAATATTAGTGAGAGCACTTTACAGATAGTGATCTGAAGCACCGAACATGTAGTGATTTATCCAAGATCAGTCTGATGAAATCAGTGGCTGATCTGAAAAACAAAGTATAGATCACCTAGTTTTCAGAAGATGYCTTTACTAATCTCTCCAAATAGGTCTGCTATGTCTGCAGGCAAACATCTGTTGAACATCCATATTGGCTTCTCCTTGGAGCTAGTCATTGTGGTAAGAGGTTTAAAGAACAGATGATGTCATTGTGGGACTACTATAAAAATTCATGTTCACCCAGAAATAAGACTACTCCATGATTGTGAATATATTGTCCTGAAAAACGCATCAAAATCTAGCAACTGCACTAAAGCCAATACCTTATACTCCTGTCAGTAGGGAACATTTCCAGTCATACTTGGCCCTATCATGTAAATTCTGCCCAGCTTTTGGACCCTTGACCCAGCAAGCATCATACTTTTTGCTTACTGTTCTCTTGCAAAAATCCATTTATCTAGCTAGGCGTTTGCCATAGATGGAAGGATGATTGCCATAAAATTGGGACTTTTTTTTTTTTAAATCTCCTGCTATTTTTCAACTCTTTGACCKATGTGCCACAATGTTAAATTGTCGTCTGCAGTTGATAAAGCTCCTCTTCTGGCTGTAAAGCCTCCAGCAGAGGACCAGACTGCAGAAGAGAAGATTTGCCCTCAAACCCACAAGCAGAAGTGGGTTCTATGCACTAAAGATAAAAATTTGAAGGTGTATAAAAATAACTCCTGCAAAGGAGTTATCATGACAAAATGTCACTTATTGAACAGCTAGTGTTCGTTAACTGGAAGAAAAAAAGAAAAAAAAAAGGCAAGTTTCAAACTACAACTTTGGATTATGACCTTATAAAATGCTGAACACGCAACCAGTTTCCTTTCAACCCTGAACAATCTGCACTCCTAAAAGAGTTAAAGCACTCAGGCCCAGAATAAATTCTGAAAGGAAGGATTTCGGATTTGTCCCTGGAGAAGTTACCTTATTGCTACGTCAATCCAGTTGCAGCACTTCACTCCACTGGAGCAGCACATCACTGTCTGGAGATGGAGTTCTTGAAAGATTTGCTAGCGACAGAACTGACACTTGCTAACTGGCAGGCAGCTAGTATACAAAATCATCAGCTAAGGGGTAGGAAAGCACTGGAAAAGAGCCTTAGCCTTCTAGAAACCTCAGAGTGAATATTCAAGGAAATAAAGTGAGCAATTTCTGCTATTTGATCAATTCAGCTTGTTCAGTCATGATGATGCATTAGGGTTCAACCTCCAGAGGTGATGCAAGGAGCATTTTAAAATGCATTCATAATGGTACTCAGCAGGAATGAAACGTACCTGTCCAGATCAGAATCAAGTTTATGATCATTATTCACTTTCCGTTTATGATCATTATTCACTTTCCATTTGTTCCTCTCTCACTGGTGTTTTAACATGATCCTTCAGTGATGCTCAAAAATATTTCTATAATATTCTAGTTTTCACTAGCAACAGATGCTTATGTCAAATTTATTAGCACTGATTTTAAGCTGCAAAAAGGTCATCCAGTTATGACAGCTGTACCATAAAGGTATATATATCTCACAAAGCTATTTCTGCACATGCTGCCTGTCCAGAAAAACGAACAGTTAAAGGCTGAGTTGTCCCTATCTTTCCTTCAGCGGGGCACAAATTCGGCTCTGTCTCTCCTACCTAACCACCAGCTTTCAAAAATGCACAGAAACTTCCTGTCACTGTGATGGGTACCTCTCCATCACGTCAGCTTGAAAGCAGCCAACAGCTTCAAAATTTCCCAGAGGAATGTGTTGGGAGATTGAGTAGATGGAGAGGGTGTTGGACAGTTTTACCTGAAACTTTGATGCTTTTGGAAATCAGGTCACCCATATATGCTGTAGTGAGCAGCCTCTTTCCTCCTTGATTAACTTGATCAGATAGCCCTGCCCTATTTGTTATTAAGTTTTATGCTTTCTGACAAGTCCACCATCTGGAGAGTAAGAACTTTTACAAATTAAATATATGTAATACTGATTTCTAACTCCAGTATTATCTTACATATAACCTCATGAGTCTTGCTTTAAACAAATAGCTAAGAGCTGTAGAGAATCGGCTCTTTCAGAGCTGGATGGTCTTTCAGAGTTGGAAGTCCCACACATTTCTAAATCCTCTGGATTACAGCATGAGCAGAGACTGAAAAGAACCAGTAAAGGCCAGTGTGCCAGATGACATTTCCCCAACATCTAACACTTAGAGCAGCAGTTTGCAAAATGTTACCTAAGTGACAAACAAGTTTTGTACCACAACTTCTACATTTCATTTTGATCACTACTTATAAAAGAAGGAAGTGACCTAAACAATAGCAAGAAAATATTCATTAAAATGGCCACATTATACGCTGCTCTCCTCTCTCTCAAACACACAAACATACAGTTAGTTCCCACTGAAGATCAAAGGCACAATATGATATAGCCCAAAGAAAGTTTTTTTTTTTTTTTTTTTTAGGAAAATGCAAAAAAGCATTTGAAAATGCTAGTTTTTTTTATTTTCAAGAAGTGCTTATTGGCAGCTTTTTAGGTCAATACATAAGCTCAGTTATAATCATCAGTAAGTGCCAAATGATATTAAGCCGATTAATTCTAATTTATAGCATATCACAGCCATGTAATTGCCAGGAGAGTTTCATCCAGATTAGCTAAACTGATCTCAAACTTTAAAAAAAACATTATTCCTGTGCATATTCACCTGTCTTCCAATTTTGCTTTAATGTCAACATGTAAATTTGCAATGCATTATTAGAATATGGCACTAGAGGTGTAATAATATAACAAATTCCATAACGCTTCCACTTCAGGGGTTTTGTAGAAAGAAATTGCCTACACAGTCATACTTACACTGCAGTGTGAGATGTAAGAGTACAAAGCATCAAGTAAATTAAATGACTCTACAGCCCTGAATCTGAAAGCTACTCTAAAGAGAACAGATGCCAAGAAGATACCTTTAAGAGCTTCTCAGAGTACAGTTCCATATGGTGACTGCTGGATGACTTAGACACAGAATGATACCACTTGCAACCTGTTGCTATTTCCACTTAGCGTAAAAAAATTCTACAAAATTGTATGCCTGCTTTTCAACAAGAACGGTATCTACAAGCTTTATATTTACTCAAACATATTGCAGACTGCCATTTAAAACTGTGCTCTCTTTGAACCCTTATACACAATCAATGCACACACAATATTTTGGTCAGGTCTGGTGCATTTTTTCCAACTCCAGCAATAAAATTTCCCAAAGCTAATTTTTCACATAAGGACATTACTAATTAGGGAAGGGGAGGATTTGTTATTCTTTTTTTTTTATTTATGGAAAGTCTTTTCATCCTATGTCGGATATCAAAAAAGCACAGTCCTTACCCACTATGTTCAGGCTAGAAAAAGAGGTAATGAGTTTTTTTTTTTTTAAATGAACAGTGCTTATTAGTGTTCTTTTTCCTAATTATTCTAAGTTACACATTCAGAGGACAGTAATGTAGTAAGACTACATTTGGTCTATGGAATATTTGCTGAACTGCTAGCACCAAAGGGAGCAAGGGAGCTGTATCCATATCTCTTCTCAAACCATTGTTTGGAAACGTTGATATATATAACTTTTTTTTTTTTTTTAATTTCATGATCATGAAAGTGCCTGTAGATGAGAGACATAACACTGTTTCAAACACCAGAGTCCTCCATGAAGACGTGTGGACAGACTCTATATACATGTCCTAAGAACTCATTGGCTGGCAGCCCAGAAGATTGCCAGTATAGTCCAGGGTCAGCGCTCTTTTTTTTCTTCCTTTTTTTAAAAAGGACCAAACACATTGTTCTGTAAGAGAGATTTCGAACTCTTCAGTATCTTCTTCAAGAGAGGCTGTTCTAGTCTTCTACAGAAGGAAATACAACAGCTCATGTTCTCCATTACATGAAGCAACTCTTCTTTTCCTAACCAACTCCAGAGACTGCAAAAAAATTAAAATTAAACCATGTCATATTCTGCTATGTTGCCATGCAGCTGGAGCTGTCAGCCTGCCATGCTTCTAGATCTGCAACCTGACTCGGGGATAAGTCAGATGGGTCAAAGTGGCAGGAACTCCCTTCAAGGAGATGAATCCCAGCAAAAAATCCTCTTCGCCCATGGGGGACGGGGAATCACGTGCCAGCTCTTTAATTAAAATTACAGCAAGTCAAATAGCTGATGCTTTTCCCCTCTCCTGGTAACGGGGATGCCACATTGTTCACAAGGGTGTTCTGTCGTGCCTCACTGATCAACCGACAAGCTAAGTCCAGGAAGAGTTTTTCCACGTTATCTGATTCTTTTGCAGAGGTTTCCAGATAGTACATGTCTTGCGCTTCGGAAAATTCTGCAGCTCTTTGTTGGGAGACTTCCCTCTTATCAGCTAAATCAATCTTATTACCTGCATCAATAAAAGATTTTAGAAAAGGAATTAATTTGACTTACAAGACAAAAGAAACAGAAATGGATCAGCAACGAAGAAGTGCTTGGTGCAGTATGTATGTATGGACAGGGCTTTTGATGGGAAATTCTTAGTGCTAGCTCTGCCCTCCAAAGAACGGATTCCCTGATTCGTGCAACCAAGTTCATTTAATATCAGGTCATTTAATGGAATATGCCCTGTGAACATACAAGTCAGTTAGCAAACAGATGCATTAGTGCTAAATTAAAGCTAATCAACTGACATTAAAGGATTTTCATTTTAATACCCATTGAAAATTCTCCTGTTCTTGCTCTAAGGAGCACTTAAAATGTCAATTATAACATGTGAGATGCTAAATGTGATATTTTTCATGTAATTATAAGCTTCAGAACAAGCCCGGCACAGAAGGCTGCTTTCCTGTTTTAATTAAATATTCTTGTGAGTGATTTGGCTGTGGAGCCTGGAACATGGATGGGCTCAAGGGTGCTCACAGAACAAGGCGGGGAAAGAAATCAGCCCTTTCCTTTGGGTGCTCACTTTAGTAGGCAGTTGATTAATGCCCCAAGCAAACGTCTGCTAAGATTATACCCTATTACTGGCCACCTCACTTTAAACATGCTGTTTTTACCATAAATTAATCTCACAAAAAAGATAAGAAACCAAGACCTGTGACAGCAGGGGACTGTGTCCAGGGACTCAGCAAGTTCAAGAGGCAACCTGCCCGACCCAGTTTCTACCAGCAAGTCCTCCAAGGCTGCTGTGAGAATCAGTAGGAGGAAAAGCTCTTTCATGCTCTTTCATTGGAAAGCCAGATCTTGCTGCCATCCTTTCATCTGAGATATCCTTTTTTTTCTGATAATTACTTGGACACGGTATATACACCAAAGTTACATTTATAAACAGATTATCACAAGCTGGGTAGGTCATCACTTGTCAATCACTAGCAACCACTTGCTAATGTAAGTGGGCTATGGCTGTTACCATCTGCAAAAGTGTGCGCTGTGGCTATTAGCATTTATATTTTATGCCGTAACTGTTGATAAGAAACTTAGTGTTCCATAAAAATCTATGTATATATCTGTTAGTCATTTATTAATTATTTCTGCACTATTTGTACAAGTCCCATATTCTTCTTACGCAGTGTAATGAGTTTCTTATATGGAAGTGCCTTAAATCCTAATGTTTATGTGCAACAGCATTGGGTCATGTAAAGCTCAAAGGATTTTTAAAAATATCATAAAGATATTTTAAAATTGAAATTGGTAATAAAGATACTAGATCATCCTGAAGAACTTTATTATTTTTAATGGCAAACCATTAATGAGAAAAGGACACTGCAGTAAAAAAAACAAACAAAAAAACCCCCACCTTTTTGGCTTTTCCCAAGTTATTTTTCTATTGTTCTTCATATATTCTGGGGCTTTTAAAAGTCAAGTTCTGACTGCCAGATTCTGAAAGGAGAGCCTAGCAAAGCACAGGCAGGCACAATACCTTTCACCTTGCTTGTAGCAGACAGATGGCATGAGGTCTGTTTTAGCTTGAGTTGAAGCTGCTACTGATAACCTAGCTTCTAGTATTTATCTTTAGTTTCACTAAAATCCATGGGAAAAATCTAGTTTTCTAGCTCTGCCCCACCTGTAATGCTAGGATCCACATACCCATTGGGTCCTGCTTCCCAGGTCTTGACCCACTCCGGCCAAGACTTTAGTTGTCCCACAGCTATTGGGGTTTAACAACCTGCAGGCATTGCCAGCTTCAGCAGATCCTCGTATCTTTGTAGAGATCTGAGCTGGGAGTTGCAAGGGGAAAGGCTCTGTGGTTAGCTTTATTGGTAGCTGCACAATCACCACTTTAGTCCCTTATGGGACCAACCCGTGGGTAGCATCCACCTCTGCAGGCAGAAACCTTAAGCGTGGGAGAAGTCCACCCTTTGAGAAGCAGCTGTTGGTGTCCTGCACATCATCATCAGGGCACTGGGGTCATCCGCACCATCCAAGCAGTGGGTCGTCTCGTTCAAAGGGACTGGCTGCACCCTATGCCCATGGGCTGTTACAGCTCCGACTGGCAACAAGAACTGCCGTATCCACCTGGGAATCCTGCACTGCTGTATCCATTTGGGAATCCTGCACCACCAGTTAACACAGACGCCGCATTTTCCCCCTGCTAACACCTCCACCTGCCTTTGGCTCTCGGCAGGCTCCCGACACGCATGGTTCGTGACCTCACCGCAGAACCACCCTTCGAAGGACGGCCGGCACTTACCGACTAGCACGGTTATGACCTTATTGCTGGCGTACTGCTCTATTTCTCTCAGCCACTCGGGAAGACATCGGAAGGACTCCTCGCAGGTTATGTCATAGGTCAGTATTAACGCGTTGGCGCTGCGATAGTAACTCTGCGTTATGGACCGGAATCGCTCTTGTCCTGCCGTGTCCCAGATCTGCAGCTTTTAGCATAAGGAGGGGGAGCGGGAAAAGAAAAAAAGAATAAATTTAACATTCTTTATTTGACAGCAGCACCCTTTTGACCTAAATGCCTTCAGGGTAAAAGCAATGCTGGGAAAACACTTAGCTCTTCTCCGCTTTGGCTTCCCCTTCCCCCAACAATTTTTGTTTCCGTTTCTGCATTTAGAGATTGAAATGCAAGGCACAAACTCGGCTGGTACTCCGGCTGATGTCCCTGGGAAGCCGAGGGTCTGCAAGCTTTCGTGTGACTTTTGGCATTTCGCTCAGCTGTGGACAGAGTTGGCTTTGCCGGTGTGGAATTACAATGCAGGCGCTGGAGGGAGAAAAATCACTTCTCGTGCTCCTTCCCCAGACGTCCAACAGGCGCTTTGCATTGGCAAGAGTGTCCATCACAGACGCGTTACGAAAGCCTCTCCTCTAGCTCCCAAAGTTATTTATTTATATTGAAATGATGTATCAAAGGGGTGGAAACCGTAGGAGTAAACAGAGAGCTCAGACTTGCAGCTGAACGCTGATTTCCTCTACATAACTTGGGACATATCACCCAGTTGCTCGCTGCCTTTCTTCCCAGTACGTAGAAGTGGTTAACACCACTGTATCTATACAAAAGAGGTCATGAGGCTTAACTGATGCTTGTAAAGCTCTCCAGGGCCAGGAAGACAACATATAAGGCATTTCCCAGCATGAATCAAACTCCTCTCATTTTTATAATTTGACCATCTGATGCATTTTTTTCAATATTTCAAAAATGCAAAGAAGCAAATATCCAAAATTAAAATATTCCAGGTTCAGAGAGTATTTCTCTGCTTCAGCTGTTATTTTTCAAAGTGCCCCTCCCTGGAGTATGTGAAAGGTTGATTTCCAGCCAGAATTTTGTGTACTTTGGGCAGCAGAAGTTAAAATATTTGGGATTTTTTCCTTATGTTGCGCAGCCCATAACAGAGCAAACCTTCTTTTTGCTGAGTTCCAAAGCCGAACCACATCACATAAATATGTTATTTTGAAATGAGAGCCCCCAATAAACAGCTTTCAGACATAGAGTATCATTTTGGAAAAGTACATTTTTGCAAAGAAAATAATTTGTGGCTGGTTCACAACTCCTAGGCAACTTGCTGCCTCATCCCTTGACGTAGCTGTGTTTAGATGGCTGAACATGGCACGTGCATTTAAGGTACACAAAACTGTAAGTGAAATTACTTGCATGTGAAATTCAGATAGCAACCAAGTCCTCTTTAAAACAAATCAGCCTTCAAACTCTGGCAGATGGGAAAAAAAAACCGCAGATAATTTTTTTGTTGTTCATCTGTTTCTCAGGAAAAAAGTCTATTGATTGGTCTGCTGGTTAACAAGTTTATAAATGCTCTGCGTTTATTCAGAAGATCTCTGAGCTGATAAGGACTTTTGATGTGGCTATGTTCTTCCACTGCTTTAATACAACAGATTTTGAAATCAAAATGGACTGTACCGGGCTGCTTTGGGGGAGAAGGTCCTGTTATCAACATTACAAGAAAAGCCCTAGAACTCACAACCACCGATAAAATCGACTCTGAGACAAAATGCATGTCTCGCACTTTACCCCACTGRTCAATTTATTTCTGCCAAGCGACAGATTTGACAGCAGCCATTTCACTCGTATCGTTTTCTCAGAGCTACCAAAGGCTGGTGCCTGACTCAGCCTGCAGAAATCAAAGTTATTTGGATGTTAATTTTCTGGGAGCCAGCTGATACACTTGCATACATGTTAAGATTTATGCATACGAACATTTTTGCATGCACAATAAGATCACAGATGCATATAGCACAGCCTTATGCTTGCAGCACTGGGGACGTTTATCTCTGACCAGCATTACAATTGCCATCTACTTGGCTCGAATTTGTGCAGCCTCTTAGTACATATGCTGGGCATATTTTTGGGTCTGTTAGAAAAGATCAGACAGATCAAAAACCCTTCTAAACCGCACAGCGCTGTCTCACACGCTTCACGACATTGTATGTAAAGAACACGAAGGGAAGCAGACGCTCTCTTTTTCTTTTTACAGTTGGTCTGTCATTGAGCGTTAGTAGCTATTCTCACATCCAAAACTGCTTGCACAGCCCTTGTGCTAGCAAATCCTTCTCCACTCACTTTGGAATGCAATTCTGAAAGCTAGAAAGTGATCTTCCCAGAAACCTATCTTTCCTTTTTAAAATTTAAAGCCTTTTTGGTAAATAGTGCTGCTCTCTAATCCTGGATCCTGATAGATGTGCAGGAGACGCTGCCCAGAACGGAAGCGGAGTCACAACTTGGGCACTGTTAAATGCGCTAACAGCCACAAAGTGCTTAGTTTGAGGGGGATGTCGGTTTTATTGCTCTGTGCTCTGAGTCATACTGTTTTTCCCACTAACCCATTAAGTGTTTATTCCTACTAGCACTGTTTATTCAAGAAGTTTCCAATCACTGCCTGTTTGCACTCATGCGAGAGGTGGAAAGAAACCATTTTGTCTTTCAGACTTTGGAAGGATCATTCAAATGGGTAAATTTATAGTATTAAGTTTCTTCGCACACCAGTTCATGAGCTGAACTCTGGTGACTCCAACTTACTCCACTGATGGAAGAGGGGGGCCTTTGACTTAACAACAACTCCTATTTGCTATATGAATATTCACCAACTAGCACTTGCCAACTGCTCTGTTAAACACAATCCAGCCCCAGAATGGTTAAGAAAAAAAGAAAAAGTTGCTCTGATGGTTACTTGTGCATTTATCAGATGTTTTGAGGGCAACAGGGATTTATAATACAAACGAGCCCACACTCAGCTTGTACAGACTCCTTGCGCAGTCCCTGTCTCTGAGTTACCCATGTTGGCAAAACTGTGCTCACAACCTTCTCTCCGTTAAAGAGCTTGTACCCTCAGGCCAAACCAGTGCTAAAAGGATTATGTCACAGGTACAAGTCAAACACAGACAAGTCCTTGCTGAGGGTAACTCCACTTAACTTCAACTGTCTAAAAAAATAGACCTCAAATATAAGCTGAGTTATTGGGGATCCATCTGTATTTGTCAGGCTAGCACTGCTTTCCTGCCTGCTGCTCTATCCCACTTGCAAAGCAATGGGCAGCACATTAACTCAGTCCGTATCCTTATGCAGGTATTGATACCTCCTGTCCTTCACCTGGTTAAACTGTTTGGTCTTTTGGTCGAGGACTATCACTTGCCATGGGCTTCTACAGCTCCTCACACAGCAGAGTGGGAGCCTGCAGACATTATCATGGCTTTTCCAATCTTTCCTAAACTTATGAACATAACACTTGATTTTCTCCTCAGAAACTGCACTGAAAAATGGGTGGAGGATTAAAAAAAAAGCCCAGAACTAAAAATCTGCACAAGCCCACTGTTTCCATCCCACCACTTGCAMGAGCTTAAAAATGGGTCCAGATCTCATACCCAGTCACTGCCACASTGCTGTAGGTTCTTCCACTTCACAGAATCACAGAATCGCTGAGGTTGGAAGGGACCTCTGGAGATCATCTAGTCCAACCCCCCTGCTCAAGCAGGGTCACCCAGAGCACGTTGCACAGGACCGTGTACACTTGCTCACTATTAGATTTAGTGTAGGTAGCAAAGAGAAAATAGCTGTTTTTCACTTCTATTCCCTTGGAGTTAATACAGGCAGAGTAATTCCCAGAGTAGCTCAAGGACCCTGGACACCTTCTTGACACCAGAAGCTCAGATAATCATACTCTTCTCCCACCTCCCGAACACCACGCTAGCTGTGACTAAACTTCTACTAAYGAATTAAGCAGTGCCAGCCAACGTCTCTGGGCACTGGCACCCAATCATGTATCCCATTAAATTGTTAGACTGGGCTCTGGCATGTTTTGGCCTGGGTCAATTAGCTCTCTGCCAAATGACATCCAGGCTCAGTTCAAGAGTTAGCACAGGATAAGGACAGTTTCCAGCAGGCAGCCTGGATAGGACCACCCTATTTTGGAGGGTAAAGGGGTTAATAATGTGGACATGGGTCATTGCTGCCTTTATCCCTTAGGCCTGTTGACTTAAGGGCCAGTATTGCGACAGTCCCAACTTCTCCCAAACTCGTAACTCAGCAGAAGCTGACAATGAGCCTTTGTTTTGCAGAACCCTCCCCCC
>NW_020451061.1:119907-153102 GCF_003343035.1 Apteryx rowi | reverse complement strand
TCAGGAGCTCAGCAGGAGGAAATCCTCACTGAGCACATCCCAGGGGGAATGCAACAGATTTCAGCTTACCAGAAATGCAATAAATGGAGATTGCATTGAAATGGTTCTTTGCACTTCCATAACCCCAACCAGCCAAGATCTCGGCGCCTTATAAACCAGAACAGAGTTTTGCAAAACCTCCCCTTTTCATTTCCTTCTTTAGAGGAGGTTCACTATTATGATCCTGATGGTAGTTGGGAAGAGGGGCATGGAGACTAAGTGTGATGCTCAGCATCTTCTGAGCCATGATGCAGAACCTCACGCACCAGTATGTGTCCATGGGCCTTCTAGCAGCAGGACGGCTGCTTTCAGAGAGAGACCTGAACTATCGTACTGCTATCTGAGTCTAAGCTGAGAATCAGCAGGCTCCTACCTTTACTTTTTCACCATTGATCTCCACGGTTTTAATCATAAAGTCAACCCCAATCGTGGCTCCTTGACCTGGTGGGAAAAGCCCCTGGAAGAAAAGAACAGTTTCATTAACCAAGTTCTGTAGCAAGACAAAAATTTCTCTGGGTACCAATCCTCACCCTTTTCCATCCCCAATACTACTCCGCCCATGTCTCCTTCCCCAGACACTTCTTTCCAGTCACATTTAGACAGGAAAACAGCTCAAAATGAACAGCACTAAAAGGTGCAACTGGTTGTTGCGTTGCCCCAGGCAGGGGGACTGGGGTCTGGCGAGGCTCTGCATGCTGATCTGGCCCCAACTACACAGAAAATCCAGTGCAGGAGACAGCAAAATCCGCTTCTGCATCTTGCGGGGAATAAAACAGACATTTCCCACAGTACAGAGGTTACCATAATTCAACCCCMCAACGTTTTCCCTGCTTACAGGTCCCTAATCCTGTAGAAAGTAACTGACTTGAGAGGTAGGAAAGCAAATGGGAGAAGAAAAAGAGGACAAATARAGGGAAAAATAGAAGGAAAAGCCCTTCTACTTCTGTACAAGCTGCTGATATTGGCATCCTCTCTGATCCAATTTTGCAACTCCTTTAAAGAGGTGGGAACAAAAGCATTAAGGAGGCAGGATTAGACAAGATGACTTTGTTCCTGCAACCTCACGTCTTTCCTCTTCCCCTCCACTGGGCCGTAGGAGCGTCAAAAGGCATTTCTGCCAGGTCCTGTGCGACAGGCTCACATCCCCCCACAGCAGCTCGAGAAAAACACAGAGCGAGCCGCTATCGGCACTGCAGCGATGCCAAGAGTCCACGGCTGTCACGTTTCTGGCAGTATTCAATCTCGATGCCATCCGAAAGGAACAACAGCAAACCAAAAAGGAAAAAAAATAACAGAGTGTTTTGATTTCTGGTGTCCAGGCCTACAAAGTCATGTTGATTTTAGGGCGTATCCATCTCTTACAGCAGCTGTAGCAATAGTGCTGCCAAAGCACAAGCAGCAGCAGCAGAGCTGGCTACAGATTTCCGAATTAACCCTTTGGGCCTAGTTTTATTGCTGCTAGCTATTTATGCTCAACAGGAGAGCGTGTTTAACATTACCACAGTGTTAAAAATGAAACTAACAGTTGGGGGAAGTTGCTGACAATTCCCAGTGAAAAACGGAAAGAAAAAAAAAAGCCCACAGCAACAAAAAACAGAAGTTGCATTATATATCACATCATGCAAACTTCTCTCAGCTGGGACCACAGAAGTCTTGTCCTTTCCCCACCAGCCTTTTACAAAAAAAGGAAGCCAGTCCTTAAATCTTTGCATCTGATTAGTTTTCTGCAATCAGGCTGACAGATAAGGCCTGCCGATCACCACTCTTAGGCAAGGTCTCCTGGAGCCTATCCATGTAAAACCACAGAAGCAGGGAGCTCAGATTTTCCCCAGGCAACACCAGGTCTCGTTTTATTGCCCACAGCCCACCACAACACACTTCAAGTCATGCTCTCAATAAAGCTCTAGAGGTATAAACTCTAAAGAGTCTCATGTTTAACAGAAGACACCGGACTGACAGCCCTGAACCCTGAGATTATCTAATTATCTGGGATTATCTAATTATCTAATAATAAAAAAAAAAGACAGCTTTTTGCACAAGCAGACTGACTTGCCTCTTCCACCTTGGAGGGATCAGAGAGAAAAGGCATACTGGACAGTGCACCAAAAGGTGTTCTGGTCAAAACCAGGAGGAGTTTTTCCAGTGGCTTTTAGAGGAGACTTTCCATCGTAGGAGAGAGATGCGTTTTTTCAAGCACCAGGACCCCAACGAGCTCACCTACAGCATTAGCAACATATCACTTGTGCTGGTGAGGCTGCTATCACTGACACGTGCCCTGAGAAGCGCAGCCAAGAAAATACATCAGAGCTGCGCTGCCAGCGGACAACTCAGTTCGCAGCCAGGGGGTCTAAGTCACTTTAGAGCCCGTTCCTCATCCGAACGGGTGCAGCAGCATTCCCACCTCCTCGCCACGCACGTGACGGACGCCCAATCTTACCTGAGTGAAGCGGCGGACTAAGCAGGTCTTCCCCACACCGGCGTTGCCAATTAAAACAATTTTGAAGAGGAAATCATAATCTTCCATACTCATTTACGCAGCTGCAAGAGAGAGCGCAACACAAGGTGAGCCGACGCGCCGGCTGCTCCGCGGTCCGATGTCAGTGCCCAACGCTCTGGCCAAGCACTGACGGAGAGGAGCGCGGCGAGTTCTGACTCCCTCCCACCGGGGGAAATGCCTTTTCATTCCCATTGAACTTTATTCCTCCAAATCCTCGGACCGAAGGTCGCACCAGTGCYTGTGCGGCTCCGGAGATAAGGGAGAAAGACTCCTTGCGCTCTGATGCAGAGACACTCCTCGCATACCTGCTGCCTCCAGGCAGGCAGAGTCCAGCTCGCCTTGCCAAATCGCAATGGGTGCGAAACCTTGACCACGTTGCAGCTCCCAAGCCATCCTGCCCAGCTCCCCATGAACGCCACACACCGGTGTTCAGCCTTAYGGGCATTGCTAAGTAAGCCTGAGAATGTCGTTTCCTAGATTTTCTCTAATGCTCATTTCACTGCTAATTGCACCYGCTCCAGAGGACAATTTGGACTATACCACGTTGTCCGAGGAGAGCGCRGAATTTATTTCTGCTACGGCAATACACAGAAACCTGCAGTGAGTCTCTCGGCGGCACCGGAGAAGGCAGCAGCAGGGGTCTCTCGGGGGACCCCCAGCATGTGGCTGGCAGGAGACCAGCAGAGGAGAGGGCCAAGCAGCGGCACCCACATGTTGAGCCATGGCAGCGGGGGAACAGGAGAAACAGGGGAATTAAAAATAAGTTCAGCAGTGTTTGCCATAAAGACAAAAAAAGAAAAGAAAGAAAAAAATCGCACACAGAGCCCAATCCAACATCTCATCCTGTGCACCGGAGGGTGCAGTTGGCACCAAAGCCAGAGGAGAGGGTTGTGACAGTCAAGACAAGTCATGACAGGCAGAAAAGACTGAATCGGAGGTGTCAGGCTGAAAAACCTGCAGACAAGGAAGCAGAAGGGCAGTGTCCTTGCCTAGCCGTGGCCAGGCACTCGGTGTCAAAGAACCAGGTAGCACTTGAGACTGGGCTGGGTAACGGCACGAGGGACTTAGTCAAGAGAGAGATTTACAAGCCATCAGTTGAGATACTGCAGAACAGGCGGACAGGGTATTAGTATCTAAGGATAGGTGCTGGATGAGGAGATAGAGCTGAAACCAGGAAGCCTAGGAGATGAGGAGAATAAGAAGAAAAGAAAAAATAAAAAATAGAGTGAAGAATTTCAATTCCTCAATAAAACCCCAGATGGTTTAGAAGGCTCCTATGGAGCTGCTGAAGAGGGAGCTACCACCATGCGGCAGCACATCAGATGCCCCCAGCTACAGGTCCAGTCCCACTGTACAGCTATAACAGGGCTTGGAACCAAACAGCAAGAGCGGTCAGAGAATTCAGGATAAAATGAGACAGCCTGAGTCGGTCTGACAGGGAGCAGGCCGAAACGGCTGTCCAAGCACCACCAAGTGCTTTACACACCAAAGGCAGGAGAGGTGGAGGACTGATTCAGCTGCTTTGCCTGCATGACCCTTGGTCCTTCCAGGAGCCTATGAAAGGGTAACCACCACCAGTCAGTGACTAATGATCTGCATCACATCGGCCGATGGTGAATGGGTACATGAGTCACCACGTGGAYACCTCATCTCACCAGGGCCAAACTGCACAGCTAGTGACACCGCTCTGCTGATGCTTTACTGAGCTGCAGCTACAGTCCCCGGCAAAACGTCACCAAGTGACGGGAGTTGGAGCAGCCCTGAGGATGCTCTAACCTGGCCTTGCTCTAGCAGGCAGAAACTAAGCAGTTCCCACTGTCTCTCAACATGGTGAAAGTGTGACCTCAGAAGAGCAAATTCTAAAAATGCTCTCATTTTTGAGGGTTGTTATTTTGCACAATCATTTTATTTTTATTTTATATTTCCTGGCACTGGACAATAATCACATTACAAAAATGTCGACACTACTCTTAAAATCAAATCAAGGCCTAATATTAATATACGGTTTCAAGGTTTCAGACTAGCCAACATGAGGAAAAATGCGATCATCCATTAAAAGCTATTACAAGCACTGGATAATTGTCCTGGAATTCTTCAAAGCCTCGAGGGCATTGCTCCCTGGAGCAATTTCAGTTATATTATTTATACCCTAAACAAGCCAACATTCAAATTTATCTTCTCAGGAAGCTTAAAAATAAACTTCCGCAGCAGATACATTTAAGCTTTACATTCAAAACACTGAACAGCTCAGACACACCCTAGAGTCATGTCTGATCCCCTTCGTTAGGCTCCAAGACTAATCATAYGTGATACTAACCCAGAACTGGAACTGGAAGGCAAACCAAGGCCATAAAACAAACAACACAAGCTTAAATGCCAGAACTAAAGCAATGCAAAGGGGGTGCAGTGGAAGTGGAGGCAGAGGAGAGGAGAAAGAGAGCAAAGAAGAAAGGGAAAAACAATTTGGGAAGCAGAGGGGATAGATGGGGCTAAACACCATTGCCCCCATTTGCCCCTTTCTCTCTCTCATCACTCCCATCCCAGTTATATGGTGGAAGGGAGAATATTATCCTGCTCCTGTAGGCACCATCTCTGGCAGCATCACTCCCGTTTGTGCTGAGCATCCACAGTTGCCCCCCGCCTGCGGATGGGCCGTGGGAACCCGGCTCCTGCTGCGCGGGCCGCAGGAACCTGGTTCCTGCTGCGGTACATGGGGTCCTGCCTACGGAGAGCACTCCCACCACCCCTCTGGCCCGCCAGGATGGATGCCAACTGCCCTTAGGGGACGGACGGACAGCAAGCTGTCGTCKTTGGACGCTCACAACACTCCCGCTGGGCTGCTGGGAGAGGTCCACGCAGAGCTGGAGCTCTAGTTACAATTTCCTTGCTTTATATGTATAAGAAAATTGGTATTTCTCCCTCTCTCGCATACACACACACACCAACCTACCACACAGCCAGCACTGAACATGCACAAACATTGCATCAGTTACTGCTACGAAACCCTCTTGCTTCTGCAACTTGAGCCTTTTGTCCAAGTGACCTTTCCTCCTGGCTCAGTCACACATCCAAGCAATTCCCTCTCTCGACAGGGAACATGTGTCTCAATCTCGGTCCTTGCCCTCTGCAATCAGGGAGCATCTATCTTGTGGCAACACATCACACACTGTGTGCTTTTAATCACATAATTCAGAGAGTATCTTTTTTTACACTTGGGGTCCTGCTCTGCTCCATTTCACCATACAGCCCATCAGTATTTTTCTATGATTAGTCATTCTAATTCGACCAAAAGACTTGTCAGACCCACCTGCAATGAATATTCACCCAAGGAGCGGRTGCATTCACCTTTCCTTCCCCTCTGCATCTGTGCAAGATCACACAAGCAAGTGCCATCTCCTAAAGAAACATCTGAAAAAGGAGGCACAAAAGCCATGGGCTGCCTTCTCCCTTGGTGCTAACATGAYGGCAGAAACGTGCCAGTCCTTCCCACTTCACCCAGCATCTCAGTTACTAGAAACTCTCTCCCGTGAGCATGGTGAGCAGGACGTGGCCTTTTGGTTTTACCTGCCATGGGGTCTTCAGTGCCTATWAATGGAAGAACAAGATATACTCCCATCTGTTTCTCCTGTTCACCATATGCCCCAAAGCAAGGAATTGTAATCTTCAGCAAACACATGCTCCAGGAAATATAGTTTCCAGGTATGTTTTAGTTTATTCCCCAACGTGATTTCTTCTCYCTGCATTTGCTCCATTTCTTTGCTCCATCAGTTCTCCCAGATCCAATTCAGTTTACTTCCCAGTGTTTTTCATTGCAGTTTCTGCTATCTGAACAATTCTTTTATCTTTTTGCAGTGTTTTCTCACTCCTTAGTTTGGATGGGCACAGAGGGTTCCTCCTGATCTCTGACTGCGTGACGTAAGACGAGCTGTGCCCATGCCCTGCTTAGTGTCTTTGGGTAACAAAGAAGTGTAGAAGCACAAGGCAAAGATTCAAAGGTTATCTGGGAAACATTAATCACTTTGGAGTGATGAAGCTCTCCTTTGTCCCTCATCAACTTCTACATTAGCTTCAACCTTTGCAGAACCTCAGCTCAAACTGCACAAAACACACAGCAGCTTTGAGCGAGGTCTTTAGTTGGCGTCAAGAAACCTCTGGTACTTCTCCCTTGACTCCGTTGCTCATGACAAAGGTTCCCCTCTAGGCCTGACAAGAGCAGGCTCTACAATGACGAAGGCTTTACTTTTTGGCTTACAAAGCCAAAAGTAAAGCTGGAGGCTTCAAAAGAGCAGACCTTCTTAGGTCAACCACAAAGCGTGCCAACCTTTGCCTTTCTTTTTCTCTCCTTGATGATCACAAAATAATTTGTGTTCACGAAACAAGATAAACAGAGACCTTAGTCTGAAGTCAAAAGCTTTTATGTCTGAGAGAGCAGCTTTGTTTTAGATTAGCAAAACAGATAAAACCTATTATAGCTAAACCTCCCTGGTATCTCAGTCCCGCTCTAAATTATACAAATTCATGAGCAGTAGTTCCTACCTCTGCTGAGCCAGTCAACAGATGGCAGGTAGGGGCATAGTCTTCTCTCCACCTCAGTCTCACCTAGAGGTTTTCATTTCCTGCAGCCTTGAGAAGTGTCAGAAGGTTTCACAGGCATGTTCTGCTTACGACCCATGGTTTGGGGACCATTGCTGTCAAATTTTTGCATTACTAGAACAGGCTTCATTTAGCCAGGTGATGCCGATCCGTGCATGGTCTTAGGCCACACCCGGCTATCCACAGCCTAGAGTTCAATCTACACTACAAAGGCTGTTCCACATGAGGTGATAAAGGGTGAAAATGAGGCACTAAATTAAGCCATTTATTTCTTTGGACTGCAACATATCACAGATGAAGCCAGGAACACAGATAATTTGAATTCCAGTCCAGAGCCCTATCCCAAATCGCATCCTCATAGTATTTTGAAGACCTATTGCTTCAATTTGACACAAAAAAAGAATCTGCAACCTCTTCTATCTGCTATATCTTTAATTAGTCAGGGTGGAACTTGATGCATTTACCTAATCCTTATTGAACAGAGATTTTCTGCTCTTCATTATCCAACAGCTACAAACAAAAGGCAATTTACCTAAACAACTGAAGTTCAAACAGTAGCAGTTAAGTATATATGTATAATTTTGAATACATTTGTGATATGAGCCAGGAAATTCAAAGCTAAGGCTAATATTTCAGCTAGAAAAATTATTCCTTGCAGGCCAGGAAGTTGCTGGGAACTCAGATCTGGAACTGGTGTTGCATTATATAACACAGGATAAAATATTTCATTTTGAGAAGCCTGCTAATCCAAAGAGACTCCTTGCACTTGGCAAACAAGTTCCCAGCTCATGCCCCCTCTGTGAACAAGCTGTCTGCAGAGTCTGGCCTTTCCCATCTCCTTCCCATCTCAGGCAGGCAGGAGAGCATTTTCCCAGTTACCTGCACACTGGGAGTCATGCCAGCCAGCATTAACCACTCCTCTTCCTCAAGGATGCTCCCATCTAGAGGGGACAGGATGGAAAAAGGTCCCAAGCGCAGAAATGCCATAACTCTAAGTGGGATCTCCCCAGGTAGAAACCCATATGCATTTATGAATTATTCATTTATTATGTGCATGCATTACCTGCAGACTACTTGTGCATACACAGTAAACCTAGCAACTCCAGGATGCAGCAGGTTTACAGCTTGACAGCTGACAAACGCAGGCACAGCAAGTCCATCTGACCCTTCCAAGGAGCATGAGGCTACCATGCAGGCAGCACAGGGACGTGTAGGATTTCCCTACGCACAAAGACCGGTTGGGATTGGTTAATCAGCTGTACATCATCCAAAAGTCTAGACAAACCTTTAAAAAAAAAAATCTGCAAACTGCACCCAGACTTTCCAGATGGAAAAACAGTATTTTGGGAAAAACCTCAGCCCTACCCAAGAATTTTAGTTGGAGAGATTCCCGCTCCTCAACACTTTGCTCAGCACATTTCTGCTATGGAAATCCAGGCGAGCTAAGTAGCAGGTACAAGTTCACGTGCACCACAAGGTATGGTCTGTCTCACAGAGACAGTCCTATAAATAATAAAAAAAAACCCTAAAATTGAGTAGTTTGATTTAATGACTGGACAGARCACACAACCTCTCCCCTTGCCTCTTTTGCACACCAGGGAGAATTTGCAACTCACTGAACTACTTTGGTCAGACCTTGGTTCATATGTTACATGGCTCCCAGGAGCTTGTATATGCTCTAAGGAGCAACTCAGCGATCAGGGATTACATATTTTCACCATAAACCAACAGGCAAAAATAGCATAAATATCATTCCAAACAAAAAGCCTGGGACAGGAGCCCTGCTTTTCCCTCCAGAACGAGTGCRCGGTGGGAGCGCAATGCTCAGCTGTGATGCCCACACTCGACACAAGAGGGCTCAGGTTTGCCACGGGCCCATAGCTGGGCACCAAGTCTTTTTTAATTATCGGAGATAACCGACTGCAGACTGCTATCTTGGTTTGCGTGATTTATCCTAATGCTCTAGGTCACAGATCTCACATTTAGGAGCAACCCTTGGTCTTTCATACACTATTTGCGTTGCCCTGATGTCAAAACGAATTTGTGCCCATACTGTCCACCACTGGGTGAAATCTTCTGGGGGGCTCTGCCAGTACAAGTATCAGGAGCAGGATTAGCATCATTTTTTGTCAGAGGGTGGGAGGGTGAGGGGTGTTTGGGTTCGACATGTCCCAAGAGGCAAGGGGGACTCTGCTCTAGTCTCAGTCCCACCAAAGACTCTCCATGAGCGATCAGGTAAATCACAGCTGCTGCGGTCCACTTTCCTATCTTTTAGAGGGAGGGGAGACTTGGTGACATTTGTAAAACACTTCAGTATCTGCTAATGCAAGGGGCTACGGAAATGCAAAATATCACATACAGAGAGCAGGTTATAGCCCATCAAATATACTTGAGGCTTAAACTAGTAATCAACAACTGATTCTCCTCACACAGATCAGTTACTGCTAAATTCTGTGTTACTTAGGGAAAACACGAGAGAGAGATAGAGAGAGAGAGAGAACCTGCAAAATAACAAATCAATTTTTTTTTTCTTTCCATGGGATTGAAGAGATGCTGAAGTGCACACCCAAAATTTGATATTAGCAGCTGACCAAACTACACACAGAAAAAGTACTCCCAGCACATATACCATTTTAGGAAAACTGTTTTCAAGGATGACAACAGCCCCATACTTTACTTACTGACACAACCTGGATTCTGACTACAGAATGTCAAATCAGTCAATGCAACCTTAATATACTCTTACAAACATCTTTCAAGACACGTGTGAACACGGAGACCCAACACTGCATGCTCAGAACAACACTGTGTTGTTTTGGGCCACATCTGAGCAAGCCGTTCAGCCACCAAGCTGTACACGGTGCAGTAACTCTACGGCATTTGCATGGAAGAGGTTAAAAAAAATCAGCTAGCACAGCAGAGAGGCAGACTTTCAAGTGTGGAAAACTGCATTGCCAGAAATCCAGCCAAAAATGCCTTTTTTTATCTACTCGAAAACAACAGTCTCTTCCCCAAGGACAAAAAAAAAAAAAAAAAAAGGAAAGATTTTTTAAAAGCTACAGCCAAACGTTAGCTGGAATGTATCTTGCATGGAAAAGCCAGGAAAGCTTCACATGGCCAATTCTCTGCAATGGGGGATTAAGCTTTCCTTCACAAAGCTGTATTTTAAGAGGTTGCCATTCCACCATGGGTAAGCCAAAGGGAGAAGCAGCAATGCCAGCTCCTGCTACCTCCTCCTCCTTCCCTCCAACCATCGTGCAATTCCCGAGGGACATGGAGCCCCAAATTTTCCTGCCTCCCAAAGGGGATGGACTGAGGAAGCCGTTTCTGCTCCAGCACTGAGACCTGGCCACTGAAAAGGGGAAACTGTTATCAGTTAGGCGAGAATTACTCCGCCTTTAGGAACCCAAAAGCAAGAACAGGTCTAGCCCCACGTGAGCTCTCCACGTTGGTGCCCATGTGAGGTTTCTGTGGACTCCAGCTCTGCTGGTAGGAAGGAGCCAGTTGTAAAGTCCACAGGCTGGTAAAGCAGAAGTAGGAATGATTCACCCTTGGTGTGCAAGAAAACTTTGTGTGGGGACTGGGTAAAAGGCAAGGAAGTCTCATGATGCATTAGTTGCTGGGTTGGCACACTTCTGGAGTGCAGCTGCAGCTGTATGTAAAGGTATTTTGACACTGGGTGACAGAGCTCTGATGAAACACTTGCAAGATTAGACTCCACATGACACCAAGGTTTCTGATAAGGTACTAGAAAAGCCATCACAACCAAAGCATTTTGATAAAATATTTGTAAGGCCATTGTGACCACAAACGTGGAAGTAGCATAAATGTAAGTATGTCACTAACCAGTGACATCAGGTCCCATAAATGTATTGTGAAATACGAATGAGTATGTGCTTAGATAGTTTGGGTTATATAAATATGCCCAAGAATGTTTTTTGAATTTTAATTACAGTGACATATCTCACTGCTGTTGATCATCTTGTTTTGATTGTCCCAGAGGCTGTGGTATGAAAGAATAAAAATCTCTGCTAATAAGGTTTTGATTCGTAAAAATGCTTTTTAAAGTTAAAAAAAATAAGAAGCTGCTAATTCCACCTCTTGACTTCTGCTCAAGTAAGCTTGTGATTTACTAGGGTTTACATCACTTCTGCCAAACCTAGTAAAAGTAACTGACCGTTAAGCCTCATCTACCCTTATTTTCAGTGTCCAGGCTGCTGCCAGTAGGTACACAAAGCTTGGGCTGCTGGGTCCATGTTGCACCAAGCCACGCTGCAGCAGGGGCATGTTAGGCGAGCGCCAAGGCGCCGCACGGTTGGGGCCTTCCTGGGCTGCCCCGGCTCACCTTGACACCACAGGTGGGTGCCCAGACCCCACGCGTCGCTGAGGGTTGAGGTCCCATCGCAAGCGCAGGCCTATGCTCATTTTACTGCATGGAGGTATTCGAGAGCTTAAACCTGTCTGAGATCTCACRTTTGGTCTCACTTAAGAAATCTTTCTTTGCTGACTCTGGCAGCTGCGAGGACTTCCCAGCTGTATAGCAGGGTAGACATGGGGGTACAAGCCCAGGAAAGGCATTTGGTCCGTTATTGACAAAAATGTCACGGTTAATGGTAGCCAACTCTCTATGGGACAAGTCCATCAGCTCAATACAGTTGAACTTTCAGAACATCAGCAATGAAACCTAGTAACAGRTGTTAATCAGAAGCGTGTGTTAATCTGAGCTGTACTAGCTGGAGATGCCGGTGACTAGCCGGAGTGGAGCTTCACCTGGGAGAAACCTGGCCCACATGCAATGTTATTGGTCACCTATAGACAGCCACCAACATAAAACCAGTACCACTACCTCCTTGGGGTAGGCCTACATTAGAGATGCGCCATGTATATCAGCACAGATATGTCAGCTCGCGGTGCGGGGTACAAGCAAAGAAACCAAAATCACATGTTCCCCAGGAGATGTTGTCTTGAAAGAAGTCTTTGGTACAGCCCCAATGAGAAACAGTCCACTTTTCTTTGCATAGAGAGGTGGTGAAGCTCCACTGGGAATGACTCTGCTGAATGTGCTTGAGGGCTTCACAACTCAGTTACGTTGACTGAAGCAATGGCACAGCCAGCAAACAGACCCTTGTTCATAGCAAATCATGGTCTTCCAACACTGTGAGCATCTACAGCGTGAGCTGGAGGGATGATGGGGTACTCGGACGTCCTTGGGGGCTGCAGGCTGGGATGACATCACGTGAGCGCTCCTCACCTGCTTCAGTGCAAAGTCACCTGTTTTGGCTAAGAAACCCCTGAAGCGTGTGAGAAACACAGACACGGTGTGCTGCAAAACTTTCAGGCAGGTCACCGCAACTGAAAACAGGCAGAAATAAACCATTTCAGCTGCTTACAAAGTGACTAGGCCCCATGGTGTTGTTTGCGGACCACACAGAGAGAGGGCTGACAGCGACCTGCCACACAGATGCCCACCTTAGGGTGGCAAGGAGACCCTGATGTTTACTGATGGTGACCTCCACCAACCTAAATTTAGCAATGGGGACAGACGGAAGCAACAGCTGAGCAACACCCCAAAGGCAAGATGTGGCATTGCTAAAAGGTTTGGGGAACAGATGAAGAAAAATTCAGGCTTACAAAGGGGCACCAAAAAAGTAGAGGAATGGCAAAGGATTTTTGCTACTTTGTGTAGCAATTGAAAAGCTAAAAACTGTCATTGCTGTATTAAGATGACAGCTGCTGTTTGTTCAGAAGGCAAAAAAAAAAAAAAAGCTTTTGGCTGCTGGCTCCAAGACTTGGGACAGACAGCAGATCTAAAGGCAACTTTTCAGACTACAGGTAGCAGCTTGCCAGAGAAACAATAATAAATTAGGAATACCAGCAGTAAAGAAAAGAGCTAACAAGCAGGATAAAAGTCACTGCCTGTTTCGCACACCAGTCCTGACATCATATTTCATCCATTTACTTTACCATGCTAGTATTCAGACAGCTACATCTCTGGAGGAGCAGATACAGCTCCTATTATTCATTTATATCAAATTCAGCGTGCTTCCTGTATCTCCAGATCTCCAAAGAGGACATAGATACAGGTTGTCCTATTAGACAGTTACATGTGTTTGTGTTAGTAGTTCCCTTAAAATAGCAAAATATCGAAGTCAAAACTGCAAAAGCCAAGACACTACAGCTGTAAGAACTGTGCATGCACTGTAAAAGCTGTAAAAATAAAAAAAATGTGTTTTCCTGAAGCATTTGGACTGATAACACCTCAGTAGCAAAGCTTTTCCAAAGCAAATCCTTGAGGAAGCTTTCTCCAGCAATGAGCACAAAATTCTGTTAGAGCAAGAATTAGCCCGGTGCAGGTAACCCACCTTAAATCATAGCCTTTTGCACTTGGGATTTTTGGGGCAGCATCTTCCCAGTGACTGGAGAGGGAACTGGAGGCTGGAGTTCCCCGGTGCACCATGCTGCTCTCCGCTACCGTCTCCGCGCACGGCCTTCAGCAAGTCATTTAACTGCTCGGTGCTCTCCTTTACCCATACGTATAATGGAGCGACACAGTTACAAAATGCTCTTTCACTGAGCGGTAACATTCGTCATTTCTCAGTACTTTATCCTGAAGATGCAGGAGGCTCAGGTCAGGCATAATAGCAGCCAATTCAAAACACACTTAAAAATAAATTGGCTCTGTTCATCTCGTTATCTTGTTTGCCCCTGCCCTCAGAGTTTGTATGGCGATAAGAGAAACCTCCTGTGTGCTGTTGCCACTTATAGACTAATTCAAGAGCGTACAGCCAGCTCCAGAGTCAGAATTGTTAGAGAAAAGTGTTGTTGGTTTTTTTTTTTAAACAAACACTTATACAAKGACATAAAGAAGTGATCCTATGCTTCCCTTATCACAACCACATCCGTATCATAAGCCAGCCATAACTGAGCTGCACATTGCATCTCTGTGCAATTATGATAGGAAAAGCAGCAGTTTATAACAATGCACTTTTATTTAAATTATTGTATTAACTGATGGCTAATTCGACCAGGCGGTTGCTCCTCTCCCATCCACACCTGCTGCGTGCTTGTGCTGCTCTCTGCTTTCCCCTCCGCTGCAAAAAGCAAGTTTGGGACGACGGATGTTTCCACGCTCAGCATTGCCCCAAGCACCCCCCGGGGTGATGCAGAACCTGCTTTAAGTTTCCATATAGAAAGCACATTTTACCCGTTACCTCCCACACAGTCTGGTCCTGAGCACGCAGAATTGCACACACACACGCTTCTGCCTCGTAACAGAACCGCACCACCAGCACGAGCGTTTTCCCCTGGCTTAGGTGGCCTTCAGCCAAGTGTAAAACTGCCTTTAGGTACAAACCGAGAAGTTCAAGACAGGAGGAGCGCAGAACTGGACCATAACCAATGGTCTAACACCCTAACTGGGTGTCAACCCCCAAGTCTACGTTTCGTTGTAAATCAGCCATAGAGCCCGCTCTCAATTACACCGGCAAAAATTTGGGGAGACTTTGTCATCTTCAGTGAAGCTACTCCCGACTGAAACAGAGGTAACGAAACAGGACCAATGCCACAATATCAACCCAAAATCCACAATTCCCAAAATTTCATCGTTATAGAAAAATATCTTTCCTGTAACTAAGATCTCCATAATGGTCATTTCATATGAGAATGGCTCCTGAATAAAATTTTMTAAGGATACCACGGGTCTCTTCAGAGAGTAAGGAAAGATATTTATGTTCTGGTCAAATTTCAGCTCAAGTACTAACACTTGCCCTTTTTTTCCCCAATTCTCCTCATAATTTCAGTTGGTTACAGTACTTTTCGCTTGTCCTGAACCACTGCAACAGTGCATTTGCTCCTCCAGAGCAGCTATCTGCTCTTAAATCCTCATTTCAGCTCCAGGCTGGCTCCATTTCAAGACACTGCACAGGTTAAACTGTAAACTAAAAAATCCCCAAAGCAAAAGTAGAGTTGTTATTGGGAGCTTTCTACTCTCTATTAGCTCTACTATTGGGAGCCTCCTACCACTGCAAATCTAGATGTTCTAGATTTTCCTAGATAGGCAGCGCTATATTACATATAACAGCACATAAAAAATTAATCTCCTGGCAGGAGCCTACTGAAGTTTTGACCTCTTCAGGATTATAATATTAGGAAGCAGAAAAAATGATTTCCTGTTGTTTACTTAAAGCAAGCAGCTCCCACTCCGCCTTCGGCACCGAGGCCACCACGACGTGCGCAGTCCCGGGCCGTGCTGCCACTGCCCAGCTACAGAAACGCAGGCAGCGCTTGCACACAGCTTCACGGTCATGGGGACGGGAGCTGGCGTGTCCATGCCGTGTTTGTGACCATTTATTTTTGTTCCTTAGCAACAGAGCAGCTCTTGGGTTTTTCTGTTTTTAATCTATATTTGGTGCCCTGGGGAAATTCCTCAGCGAAAGACAGCAATTTTTAAACGGCGGGATAAACGGTGGGACTTGAGCATACTGATGATAACGGCAATCCAGGTCTTTTCGTTAACGTGAAATGCTCAGATCTGGAGCTAGTGGGAGCCCTCTCATGGACCGCAAYGGCAACTGAACCAGGCATCAGGAGTCGCATCCGTTGCGTTTTCCGCCCTTGCTGAACTTCACCCTGGCGTAAGAACAGGAGGAGATTTATTGGGTCATAAAGCCCATCTCTAAAGCCCTTTGGACGACACGCAGACCAGCGTCTCCCTGAATCTCCCCGCTGTTAAGCAGCACTCACAGGTCCCATGATGATTTGGCATTCGTCCTGCGCGAGCCAGGACTCCTTGGTGATGCTACCGTCTCGGAGCAAAAAACGAGATTTCAGTACAATACGACAATTCTGAGCTAAGACACCGCTCTTAACATGAATCATGGAAATATCAATATCCCTCCGCTCTCTACGGCTCCCAAGCAAACATGCAAATTAAATTCTGCCTAATCTACATGAGAAAAACAAATAGCACCTGATGTTTCCCAACTCTGTGAGCAACATGGCCTTTAAAAAAAGATTTAATCGTAGGAAGGACAGAGAAATCGCATAGCTCTGCAGTTTCATGGGTTGTCATGGCAAACGAAAATCCCTGACTCTCCAGCTTGTGTGTTTTGGAGGAAAGAAAAAACAAAATGCCTTTTTTCACGACTAGAAAGGAATGTTTTCCTAATAATCATTCCTGAACCTGCTGCACAGTCTATATAAACAGCTGCTATTCCCAGGAAAAATGTTTGCTCTCTCCGACTTACTGAAGGACCATCCGAAAGCCAGTGAATACAGGCAATTCAGCATAAGTGGACATGCAGGCCCTGGTAATGAGAACCATGTGCTCTTATTTGTGACGACTTCTTGCCTGCCAAAGAGACGGTGCTGAATTATCCGCCGGGATCTCGGCTGCATCGGGGAGCTCACCGGGGAGGCCGACGACAAGGTACGGTCAAGGGAACCGCGCGGCGTCCCAAGTTTCCTCTCCCGTTCCCGCATGCCCCAGGGAAACTTAGCATCACGGCAGCATTTCTTGCCCTCGGCCAATAATGGAAGCTGCTTAAAGTGAAACAAAAATATAGGCATTTCTGTACCCGTTTTAATCTGCCGAACAGGTAACAGCAGCAGTGAAGACATCCCAGCACCTGCTCCGCCCAGCGCAATCAGGGCACCTCGCGCCCTGCCTTCCACAGCCTGCACRACCAAGAATAAATACGTTTCGTGAGAAGAGGTTTTCTGAGTAGAGGCGGGAGGTAATTTGGCTCTAATCAGCCGGCCCCCGGAGAGCTGCTTTTTTCCAACAACGCTGCRCCGCCTTTCGTTCTTTGGCTGGGTGCTAGAAGTCTGGGAAGTCCAGGATATCCACACGACAGATTTACATCGCCCATTTCACCACGAGGACTTATTCAGTCGTGTTTGCTTTCAACCCTTCCCCTCCCGCAAATCCTCTCTTCGGTGCCGGGCTCCAAGACGAGGCCTTTTGTCTTGAAGGAACAACGGGACCCTAAGGAATAATGGTTATTACATGATGTTGTAAGCGCTGCTCCTCTGTGGGTTGGGACTTTTTTGTACCACACTTCCCTACCCCATCCGTCTCGATGGCATGTAGGAGACTAGAAGTTGCACAACCGCACACATGTGATTTGCTGGAAAGCAACCCGTTCCTTAATCAAAAACACAAACTCTCTTACTTGTATTCAAAACTGCACCACCTCACTCAGAAGATCTGCGTATGTACACCAAGGGCAATATCTGACCAAGGTGACCAGCATTTACTACCATACGCTCTTGCAGAGCCCTTGCCGCTATGAGGAACCGAACCGGACCAGGCTCCTCCTTACGCTTCCATCTGCAAATGTCCTCATTGAGTTGCAACCAGGGACGTCGGGGCAAATCAGTCAAAGGCAGCAAGATTTAACGAGGATAACCAATTTGGATACTTTATCTTTTGGATAGGGGGCAAAAGGAAGAAGGTTCCTCATCTTCCTCCTCCCCAGCTGGGCTTCCTCCAGGACGGGCTGTGGTTGGGGGCTGCTGGCTGCCAGCCCACCCTTTCGCGTAGGAAGCGTCCAACAGAGACCAACATCAAGCATGGGACAAACAGATTTCCATGATCACTATTCAGCTTCGAACCACAGCAAATCTATCCCAAGCCTCGTACGTTAACCCTTTCCCCAAACCACACCTTGGAGAGGAAACGTTGAGGTTGCTAAAATTATTGGAGCTACAAGCACACTGCAGGAGACAAGGAGGCTCCGGTCTTCAGCCTAGAAAATCAGGATGAAGTACAGAGGATGGGGCCTTCCCACACAGGACAATGGGCCAGAATACCCTGCGGTACGCCAGCATCCCTTCCCTGCAAGGGTTTCTGGCGAGCACATTCGGTCCTTTGGCTGCTTGGGGTTTGGAGCATTTTTGAATTCCTACACAAGTGGGTGGATGCTGGAAGGGAGCAAGAACAGGACAAAAGGGGAATTAAAAAAGTTAGGCCGAGAAAGACAAAGGAAAATAAAAAAGAAAAACAAAACCAAGTGAGAAGAATCCTGTTATTAGGCTGGAATTGCTTGACAGTGTTGGAGCAACAGAATAAACACCACAACTTCAGCCCTTTATGCTACAGGGATATGACGGAGTAAGTATTTTTCATCTTGACTAGGAGACTTGGTCCTGAGGCTACTGCCAGCTAGTTACACGCAGGTTTTCAAGCCTTGGCAGACAATGCTGCAAGTTTGGAAAAAAAAAAAAGAAAAAAAAAAGTGTTTCAGTCACAAAAAATACTGCATTATCAGCATCTTGAATACATATATACTCTGACATTTTTATTTAGGAAATGGCTTATCAAAGGAAGTGGCATGCAACAAACAGACTGTGCTTGTGCCTTTGTGCAGATACGGAACATCTTATGTTTATTTGTTTCTTGCAGCTCCCTAATTTTATACAAAATAATTCAAAGTGCCACCATTTGTTCTTTAACAGAACRGGCAGCAGTCTGCCCAAAAGTAAGAATATTTGCAATTCAAAACTGAACATAAGGCATTTTCGTTTAGTAAAGCAAAGAATTCCCTCTTAAGGTTTCAGCTAGCCATCTATCCTATCAAACACAACCAGAGCCTTCCCGCTCCAGCACAGTGCACTTCCATGAAGCATAAGGCCGTGCAAAAGCACCAGACTGCATTGCACAAGCTGCCATTAGAGTTATGATTTCAATTCTAATGAAGTCTAGAAAGGAAAGCCTTCCCTAGAAGATCTTTCTATAATATATACAACTTCAATTTGCAACAGAACATCCAAGATGGCACCATAAATCAAGAAAACAACAGAAGAATACTGTGTGCATATTTATCCTCACAGCAGGGAAAACAAAGAACAAGAGGAGAAATGAAAACGTGGAAGTTTTTTCTGGCTCTGTCAGCGATGGCTTGCATGACAAGTCCTCTTACCTGGCACTGGGGAATTTATGCTTCCCCATGCAACAACAGTCCATAYAAGCAGTCTCAAACTGGTGCTCTAAGACTAAAATCACACACCCTGCAAGGCTCTGTTAGGAACTTTTGCAGGAGCATTATCTTAAGTTCAAAAGCAAATTTGCAACATCATTGGTTTCTCCTGTCTTCCCTCTGAGCGCAGGGGGTTTGCAAGGACTTGCACAAATTTATTTGCAATGAATTAATTCCTATCAGAACAACTGAATTCCAGCTTCGAACCCTCTTTTCAGTCTACTCTGTTCTTCCATCTAATTTCAGTGCAAGGGATGATACTAAACACCAGCTATTTTCATGACTACCATGTCACTTAACATATTGCTCCCACTTAATAGATTGCCCCATGCTCCCTTTCAGCATAAACACCCCAACATCTCTGCAATTCTCACATGCAGAACAATTTAAATTTAGCCAAACTAAAGCAGCACTTGATACATGTACGATAAGAAGCAGAAGAGAAGCTATTGCAGGGGTAAGGAATCCAGGAATGGTAACAAGGCTCATGAAACAGGGYTCCTCCAGAGATATTTGCTTAACTTGCAGTACCCTGAATTGCTACAGATTACATTAGAGGAAATATTTTATAGCTGTAATACCTAGGTTTAAAAAATATATATTGGTGGGAAAAAAGTCCTGTGGGGCAGTTTCTGATGATGGTTATAAAGGAAGAAATAATAGGATAAAGAAAGGATAAAGAAAGGATATATGGATATATCAATAGGATATAAAGGATATATAAGGAAAGGAAATAAAGGATATATGAAAAGACAGGGAAAACAGGAAGGACACGGGATGGATCTGGGATAAAGATGTCCGGACCGATACTGCTAGAACAGGAAGGCACGAGCCTAGTGCAGCGAAGGAGAGCTGGAAAGTTGGGCATACAACAAAGGGCAGGAAGTATCACGGAGAAATGCATTCAGAGAGAAYGAACTGACAAAAAAACATCCGTGACCCTGGAAGGACACTCGCCAGCTACCTGTGGAGACAAACAACAGAGCCGTTTCAGGATTACTTCTGCCAAAAGTTAGGAAATGCTCCATTTTTGGAAGGACAAAGGAGATGCGTGTTCTGGCGAAACTGTGTCAGATCCGTGAATCTCAATTCAATCGCTAAACACAAATCAGATTTGAGTGCAAATCTCAGTGCCAATCTGAACAACAGTCACTACAACGCATTGTACAAAACAACATGGGATAACCACGGAAATTTAGGCATTAAGTGTCAAGCAACACATTTGTGGTGCAATACAAGGGGACAAGTTTAAGCATTGCTTTGGCGTAGAAATTTAGGTTGGCTCACGGCAAAGACAAGTATTCTGCACCAAAAAAAAGCATTTTTGTAGCCTTTGGAGTGAAGAACTTCATCTCCGCTGAAGATATCCAAGTTCTCGCTGTGTGCTCCCTAATCCGCTCCTTTGGTTCACTGCTCTGCGTCTGCTGCTCTGCAGTAGCCTCACATCCTGCCTGGGGTTAAAGCTGGCAGCTCCAAGCTTTCCCTTACATTGGTTCAAGTCTCTTTTCTTGGCAACTAATAACCTCTCTTCCCCCTCCCACTYGCCATGAAATTGGGTAAGCACCAAACGAGACTTCCCAGGTACAATACGAGATAATGAGGATCTTGCAGAAAGCACCGTATTTGCATTTGGTGGGGTATTTATTACCCCTAAACACACAGGCAGGGAAGACAGTGTACATTCTTAGCGCACAATGGGGCCGTGCCACCTTACGCTGGCCCCAAACATAGCAAAATAAGGCCCTAAGCACAATTACAAACACGGTCCTCTTCACTCTTGATATAAATGAATTATTGGGACTAATCCAGATCCAGATGTAATAAGTATGGGGGAATTAGGAAGTCATGATTTAAAATATATTATCGTAYTAAGGTTAAATTATTCATTCATCATGCTATTACAACATCCAGCAACACAAATATGAAAACAAACTAAACATCAGTTTAGTTCTTTGAGAAAACAAGAGTGTTGTAGAWCCCATACACGTGGCTTTTCAGCTTCTCAGACTGTTCTTCTCTTTTCTTTTGTTATTTGCCACTTGTTTGTATCTCCTTGTGCATGATATGAGTTGTAGTCGTATCAGGCTGTACAAAAGGTGGTACAGGTTTCAAACCATAAAAAGGAGTGCTGTGTTTTAGAAGAATATATTACAGTTTCTCTGGTCTATCATGTTGAGGAGACCTCCCAGCATTTTTCAAAGGTCAGAGATAAAACTCGAAAACTTTACTCAACATTTGACTATTGCAAGCAGTGAGTGTGGAAGCAAACACTGCACCACGCGCATGCCCGCACACGCACCCTTTGCATTTTAAAGCAGAGCATCAGCTGGGCACAAACAGCCTGTACTTCATTCTAGGTCAGCACCGCCATTCTGGGAGTAAATATTACAATTCCTCCCCCTTTCCTCCTCAAGAGTAATTTCAAATCTGTATCATAACAAAACTTAGAAATCAAAACCAGGCTGATGACCTCACTGTACTCTGTACTATAGCTCACACTTAGTGAGATTATCCACCTCACAGGGCTTTCAGCACACACAGGCAAGGCAGGACACATGAACAGATGAAGTGACTTGCCCAAGCTCAGAAATTTGGGAATAGCCTCCYTGTAGGCAGACCGCAGTCAAAGGCTCTATCCATCGGACTGTTTTACTCCTTTTACCTGTTTTTGGTCTCTTCCTCCATCACCACAACCCAACTCTACTACGCTTCTCTTTACTGTCTGCATTTTTTCTTTCTTCTTTGACTCAGTCTTGATACCTGTCTTCCTCTGTCCTTACACTGGGTTCTCTACATTTTTGTCTTTGTCTTTCTATTTTTGTCCTTGTTCTGACACTTCACTTTTCAAGTAGTAAATCTTATGTAAGAGTTATAGCTCCCGAAATTGAGAAGATAATTCTTTTTTCTTGCTTCGCTCCCTACCCATGCCTAGGTGCTGAAGCACAGGAGCTCCCCACGGCTGCACAGCTTTCCCGCAGTCTCTGTCCCAGTTTCCTGGTGCAGACAGATCATATTCCACCATTCTGCAATTGCCCAAATCCTCCTCCAGCTGCCCTAGTGCCACCTCCTTCCCCAAACACCGACAGAAATCATTTCAGTCCTAATTTAGTGTTCTGTGGGCACAGTTGAACTGGTAGAGCAGTGAATGGCAAGAAAAATGCTATTTTTCCTCGCGCTTCAGGTTAGAAGACTCCTGGACAGCAAAAGCAGCATTGAGGCTGTTGGCAGGCTTAGAGCCCATTTGCATTTGGAAAACCTTCACAATTAATATAACCCAAAGAGCTCCAGGAGCTGATGACACATATCCAGGAAGTTTTCCAACTTAAAACAGACAACATCCACCTCTTCTTAACCCCTCTCCTCCTTTTGCTGGAGAGAGCAACCRTCCCCTCCACAGTCAAAGCCTGGCCAACACAAAGATTTGCTGTTAGAGTAGATCATTCATTTGGGGAACCAGCTTAAACTGCACTGGCAAAAGAGCTCTTTCCTGCGGAAGTACATCAGCGAGTCCTTTTAGGATAAAGAAAGTCCCTTCAGAATTAATCCAGCCCAACAGCCCCTCACATCTCGGTCGCGGTGACTGTCCTTCTTTGGCCTTGACAGATCTCATCTTGGATCACTGGCAGCCATTCAAAAGCCACTGTTAAAGGACAATTTTGGCGGTTCGCAACTTCAGGGTTTCCCTTTGTTCCTCCTTGCTTCCATTGGCTCACCCGCTCCTGATTACTTTTCACGTTTATTTTACAGTCTACTCCACATCCCACTAATTATCGCCAACACATAAGCAGCCGTTTATCACGGCGCGCGGTGCCAACTATTCCTTCTCCACGCCGCTTCTGAGCAGCCGTTCTGAGACAGCTACGATTTTTGCAAGGAGTATTAACACACAAAGATATCAGATAGCCCTGGAAGTTACACTTGCTTAATTTTCTTTTCAGGGCTCTTCAGCTAAGAAGTGTTTCAAACCTAGCTAGACCTTCATAAATCCTTATCTGCCTCTCTTTCCCGTCACACACATCACCGTCAGAGAAATTTTCACAGCACACACCTTCACACAGTCAAGCACGCTCTTCCTCATGCGTGGGAAGATCTCCCTGTAAACATCCACCAAGCTGTCTCCTCTCAAAGTCATCTCGGGTTGCGATGCCTACTGTAAACTCAAAAGGTAGGCAGCTGGCAGGCTGTCACTGCTGCTCAAAATAATGGTCTCGCTGTTCCCTGGCCTTCCCCTGGCTGCCTGGGACCCTGATCTGCTGTCACTCACCGTAAAGCTCTGCAAGATGGGAACAGATTCTGCTTTCTGATTGCACAGGTACCGGCAGAGCAAGGATGGGACCACTTGGTGCTACTGCAATACAGACAAGCAAGAGTCAGCAAAAGGGATCCTGCTTGATAAACCACCCTGGGGCAGTCCAGGTCCACATGTGTCTAGATTTAACGCAGCAAGGCTCCCCTCTTGAAGCTTACTGTAACCATCGCTATGCGGAAATGTCAGTTTGTTATCCAGGCACCATTCATTTTCCTGCAAGTCTGATTCACGGAAGATGTTCCAGCTCCATCAGGCTGAGACGTAGAGACACACGCTTTAAACTCACTGTCAAGTTCCTTGCAAACATCACGAGAGCAAGGAATTTAGAGGAGGGATCTGAAAAGTGTAATGAGACATTTGTAGATATTTTCAGGGAATCCTGTGACTATTTATAGGGAGGTCTTCCCATGCAAGAGCAAAAGTACGATGGAGAGTATCAAGACTTGCCTAGGAATGGTCAAAATAGTGATTAAGAGGTGGTCCTTTGTAAGAGGAACATGCAACAGTCTCCAAAAAACCCCAGGCACACACTGAAACATGCATCACTGGGAAGCATTTCAATTCAGATAAAATCAGATTGCCCTTTTAAAAAATATATATATATCAAAAGTTGGAGGATAAAATGTCAAAATCTTAGTCAAAGCTTCAAATGCCAGAAAAACTACAAAATATCCTATACATTAATTTTTAACTTCAGTTATTGAGAATAACCCACATTCTCAGCAACATACATATCTTAGCACATAACAAATCCATCTAGTTTCAGCGTACAATATTTTCCAACATATCCCCCATCACCATACATGTCACAACACATATTAAGATTCAATTAATACATCCTCCCTTTAGAAAGGGCACACAAATTACAAGCCCTTCCTTCCTATAAGAAGATATATGCTGATTACTGAAAGGCATTCTCTGCAATAATTCTCCTCCTAAATCATAGCAATTGCCTTGTCCATTTGAAAGGCGCATTTGAAATTATCAGAGGAAAAAAGCCTTTGTAATTAGCAATGCCTGAACTTCTGGCATCGAATTTGCTCAGGTATTTGCAATGTTATCTTTTTCTGCATAGCCCTGCTTGAAACCCAGTCACACCTTCCCAGACAAAGCTCCATTAACATGCAAATGCAAAGTTCACACTCCTCATTCATCCAGTGCACAAACAGCAGATCCTATTTGAGATGGTACACAATTAAAGTCATAAGCAGAGATAAGGAAAGGATCAAAACGAGACAGGTTGGTTATACATGTCACAGTGATGCTTGTGTATCAGTCTCTCCTCTAATTAGCATAGTATTTCCAGGATGAATCGATTATAGCAATATGGATGAATGAGAGTCTAAAGGTGAAAAATTTCCTGCATTAAACATTAATGCAGTCTTTGACTGTCATCAATACAGATATTTAAAGCATGGGCCAGTGTGGTGGCAGGGAGAAGATGGCTTAGCAAAATATAAAATTTAGGGGGGGTTAAATATCTACAAAGACCAGAATCCTGGACCCAGAGGTTTTTAGAGAGTCACAGCACCACAATATACCAAAAATATACATTCATCCAGCATGCTATTATTATGCAGGAAGCATACTTGTTTTGTTTTTATTGTAAAGACTGGTAAAGCGTATAACTCAGAGGCACAGGCAGGAATCCCAGCCTGGACCTGTGGTCTATTGACTGCTCAGTTCTCCATCAGCCCAGACCAAGCCTCAAGATCACACAACAAAACCTCTTCTTCATACCAGGTGAGCTTTGGATGAGCATTGCCAGACTAACTAAATTAGTTACCCAGGTATCACTCAACACTGTGAAGGAGGTATTTTTAAAGCATTCTTGTATCTGCAAGAACTAAGGTCAGCAAGCAAAATGAGGAATACTGTGAAAGAGGTATTAACAAGATGGAAAAATTCTTTTTTTATTTAGTTTTATACATTTCTCAGCAGAGATTGACATTTAAACAGGATGGCCTGGTTACTAACGGCTCCTCTACGAATGGATGCAACACGCTTCCCAGCACGCTGACTGACAGCCGAGATAAACAAACAATAACCCATGCCAGGTTTCTCTCCCTACGGCGACAGCTTTTGTAAAAATGCAGAACTTAATGAGAGACTTTATTTAATATTTATTTCACAGCCTCGTTTATTCTAATGGAACTAACCTCAGCCCACAATGATTTTTTTTCCCCCCCTTGGTTATTTAGCAGCACAAGTCAGTACTCAATCTGTTCTGAACTTCTTCAGCTTTGAATTTCTAACTGCGGGGATTTCTTTTTTTACAGATGTATTTTTTATTAGTTTCTAAGCATCTTAAATTTCTACTCCCTTTAGGAAGAAAATTTGCTATTTTATTTACACCTTCATTTTTTTTCCGCATTGTCACACASTACTTAAGCAGCTGAAAGCACACGCGGTAGGTGCCTTCTCCCCACTTCCACTTGCCCCATGTTGTTTGCGCTTTTGCATTAGTTAATCATCTGCATGGCTGCAAAATAAACAGTGGCCCCAAGAAAATTAATGTAGCAAAAAAGATTCCTTTTCTTTTTTTAAAAAAAGGTTGTTTTTAACCAGGTAGTTTCCTGATCCAGACAGTACAAGTTAGAGGCAACATTAATATAAATGGGATGGCCATTTATAAAAAGCCAGAGGTTTAAGATGCACAAGTAGTTTCCAAGGTTTATAAGCATATTGGAAATATGTACTGGGAAGTACCTCAGGATCACAGTATGGATGCATTTCTTTAAGTTTGTTCTTCAGTTCTTTGAAGGAGGGGGAGGCAGGAGCGACTTCAGAATCAAGCACATACTATATTTGTACGGGAGACGTTCAGTGCATAGAAACATTTAATAGCAGGTCACGCTGCAAAAAAATCTCATTCCTACAGATAACAAAACAGTTTCCAACTGATTTGCATGCTCCCACTTCTCTCTTGTGGACACGTTGAACAGAAATCCATTACCCACTTCAGTCTAGAAGGTAAGGGCTAAACTCCAGAGTCCCAGTTTTTCCGCTGAAATTAAAGAGTCAACAGGAATCTGGGTTTGTTTGGGGTTTTCTATGCACATGCACATCTATTCAAGCAAAAGGCTACTACCATATTTTAGAAGTGTGAATACTGCTGGCCTGAAAAAAAATGGGCACGGTTCCCTATCTAGGCAGAACAAATTGTTCAGAACAAGGATAAATGCAAGAGAAAAAAAAAAAAAAATCAAGCACCAACTTCTGATGTTTCAGGCTTCTGATATCTGCAACTCAGCATTTTTTTTTTTAATAGACCCCAAATTGTTCAAGAATTGCCCCATAGCTACATAATTCTCAAACACAAATATTTGCAGTGGGGATTTTCATTATCAGATGCATATGTGAGAGATTAGAGGGTGCCACTGCCTTCCATCAGCCACAGAACGAGGAGACTCGGGAGACAGCTATTGCCTGTTGGGCAGGAATAACGGAGGATGGTGCAGACATTCGCTTCACTCGAGCAGATTTTAGACAGAGAATATCAGAGTTGCAAACTGTGTTAAAATGACCCCTTTATGGTGAAGGCACTTCTCGTTCTGTAGTCATGCCACAGAAACACCAGTGAGATTACTAGGGAATAGGAGCAGATCCCGAATCCATCACTAGGTTAAATTTCCAGCCTGCAAAATTTGCCGTTTTTATCTCAGGGGAACCAGGATGCAGAACCAAATGTTGGAAACGCAGCCATATCCTGGCGTTCTCGCAAGTTTGGGGACATACGTAAATCCCAAGCCTGCCCCTCCTCTCTTGTGAAAGCTATGGACTACTTCAGTCTTCACTGGCATTTTAATGAAAATTCATCACCGCAGGTTTACCCGAGTTAATACCTCTTCTCCACAGGACATGATGCACCATGAACTTCAGGGGAGATGCAAAAATAAGGCGGCTAATGTTATTCCTTTTAATCTTTTTCGTGATACACAAAAATGAGCAGATATTCCCACTGTGATTTCAGGAGGAAAGAGAAAGGCTACCCAATCCTCATGTCCAAATATTAGTTGTCTTGGGATGGAACAATCCGCTTTCTCCAGAGGATCTGGTGGGGATACCAAATGAGCCAGGAAAGCTTTTCTCACCCTACATTTATTTTCAGGTGTTTGAATTAATAGCTATAAAAAAAAGACTCCTTTTGTGTGTTCCGGCTTTAAGTGGCAGCCACTTTCTCTCTCAGTTAATCAAGTTGGGTAGCCAGTTTAATAAAGCCCGAATCTCCCATGTTAGAGACAGTGAAACTGAAAATTCCCTTCTGTCACCAGAAAACAACAGGAAAATAAGCCAACGCAGCACTTAGTGACCTCAAGAAATCCCCTTCAGGTCTCCATGCTGAGAACTAACAAGAATTCAGATTAAGCAGCAAATTAATGAGTTTGTCTTGTACACAAGTGTTTTTAAGGAGCTTATTTTAAGTAAATATTCCCATGCTGCATCCGCATTGCAGTCATGAATATACCATGCATTAGACCCTGAAAGTATAAGGGATGACACCATGGAGAACTTCTCACTAATTAGAAATGAAGCTGGCTGCCTTTAAAACCTTGCTAGATAAAAAGCCTCGACTGATCTATTTTCCATTACTCCGAGTTCAAGCAATGAAATTTAAATCGCACAGAAGTGCTAATGATTTTTTTTTTCAAGTCAGGTTTTTATTACTGAAAGCATTTCTTTACACCACAGCAAAAACAAGATCTGGGGGGTTAACAACACGGTTTCTTTTTTCATCCTGGCAACCTCTTTCATTTCTCCTTTGAACATTTGTAAAGCTGAATGCCGGCACGCACCTTTTGACTGAAGGCGTCGATCTAAGTCCTAAACGTGGCGCGCTCTGATTTCTCCTGCAGCTCCATCACTTCCGTAGCTAGGGATGAACGGGTATTTGGAGCGAAAGAGTAACTGGTGGGAAGACAGAAGTGCTCGTCAAGCCCCTGCGCCTCGAGCCGCRCCGGCCGCGGGGCAGAGCACAGGCGCAGGTTTGCTAGTCGCACACACGCTCGTCTCTCCCCACAGCATCTTTTGCAACCTGCTCCCTATTGGCGTCACGTCTTTTCAGACAAGAGTCTCCATTTACAGCATTCCCCGGATTCACTGGYAGTCGGGGAGTATCCAAGCTCCCCAAGGTGGTTGCTGGACATCGCTACATAGCGGAAAAGCCGGGGGGAAGGGGAGATGCATCGGAGCAGGGGGAAAGGGGAGGCAAAGGAAATCCTCGGCCGGGGAGGCAGATGGAAACAAGTATTTCGGCTCTTTATGGATGCGAGGGGCTCGGTCAAATGTGCTCTGGAAAGCCCACACAACTGCTTGTCATACAGATTTGCATCTCCAGCAATAGCCATCGGATGCCCTTTTCCTCCCTGTTCCCCACGGATCAAAGCCAAGGCTGACCACCACCCTACTGGGATCAGTGATGCCATGGCAGTTCCCTTTTAAAGGTAATAGATTGAATTTATACCAAAACACACTTGAAATGCACACAGGCTGCCTTTTGAGTAACTGACCTTTTGCTAAACTAAATTGTGTTCTTTCGTTGTGTAACTTTATAGCAGATGAGGAGCAACACAGGAGAGAAGCGGGTCAGGCCGCTGGGGATGGCATCATGTCCCGCTCTCCACGGAGCACGTCCTTAGCAGGACACAGTTACCCAGGGACTGCTTGACTACCGGGCACTTCGGCATCTCTAACACCTCTTTATTTTTAATCTTTCCTTTTTCCCCCTGCTTTTTTTTTTTTTTTAAGATTCTGCTCAGCCTGTAGGATACAGTTTCTTGAGCAAGCTCATCTTTTTTCATGCCAACAGTTTTCCCTCTCTTCCCCTTCACTTTTTTTTTTTTAAACGTTGAAGAGTAAATTACCCACTATTCAGATACTTAAAGAATACAGTCAACTTTTACCTCAGGAGTATCTAAAAGAAATTATTTCTGCTAAAGCAAAAGAAAATAAACAGGATATCCTCTGATCTTTTACAGGACAGTAGCAGATTTCAGCAAGGCTCTATCTAGCTGGAGCAATATAAGAACTTACTGGGGGCTTTTTCCTCTGCGCAATTATTTCCTAATTAATCTCAGGAGAGAGAAGAAAAAAAAAAACTAGGTTAGTTTAAATAGACRTTTTAAATTTTGTCTGAAGTATATTAGGGAATAGTGCATATCAACATAGAAAAAGCGTAGTGCAGTGAGAACAGTAACTCCAGGAGGGAAGACAGCAAATAACAATTAAGTCTCAAGCTGTTTGCAACCTAAATACCTATCAACACCACCACGCGCTCTGATGTTTTTATCTATGCAGGGTGAAATCAAATAATATTACAACACAAATCTCACTAATACGTTGCTTTTGCCCTGTGTTCAGGGCCGATGTTTAGTAGCACAGATTAGTTATGAAACTACTCTAACAGCGACATGCTTTAATGCAGTCTTGATTGTGTTTAAACACTCACGAATTTTTAAGGGCCAAGTTCATTCCTGCTCTACCCTAGAGAATTCAACAGATTAGCATCCAAGGGATGCTTGACTCAATCTCCCCAATTTGATTTCACGATTAAAGCAGAGACTAACCAAGAGGCACGAGGATTACATCACACACACGATAGCACTGTTTCATACTGTAAGGCAGACATTAAAAGTAAAATTTAGTCAGTTATTGACAGAAGGAATTTGGGGGGAGCTGAATGACTTGCTGCAGAATGAAATCACAGAAGCTGCAGATGAAATCAAAAGTCTTAGGTCATCTAGTCCATCTTCAGCCAAAGCAGGGCTGCTGCTCATCATCCCCGTTCCAAGCTCTGTCTAAACGGGCTGCTGATTTTGGTATTGGAAACCCATCAGGAATACAGAATATTTTATAGCCTAATAAATATAGTCCTAGCACATCTCCTGCTCTTGTTTCTGTATCTATTAAGAGCAAAGTTTATGTTAAAACTGCAGGGTCCTGTCGTAAGGAATTTATCTAATTCCCAGCTATTATAATTTCTTGCTCAGCTGTATTTTATGTAAAAATAAGAAGAGTCAATCACCAGCTCTCACCCACAAAAAAAAACAGAGCTGCAGATGCACCTGCCTGGKGACACACCACAGAAATTACAGCGAGTGCCGCACTTCGCTGACTGATGGATACCAGCTTGGCTGCCACAGCAAGGACTGGACGAGGGAAGCTCCAGAGCCAAAAATAGGAGCTGCCCCGACTTGCCTTGGAGAGCTGCAAGACTCCACCGCAGGAGGTAACTGGCATCTCCCACTAGCTGGGCCTAGGAGGAACAGGAGCACATGCTCGTCATGTGTCTGAACAGGAAAAAGCTTTCATGGGAAGGCTGGTAGAGAAACAAGCACAGGCTCAACGCTTTCACGGATGCCCAATTCTCATTTTCCCTCCCCAGCCTGCCCGTGAGGCGAGAGCTTGGTCCCTCAGCACAGAGCCTTCTCCATTCACACCTTCTTGCAGAAGACCCCATTTTCTCACCACACCCCCAAACCCCAGGCTAGAAAACCAACGTCCTCCCTTTGCTCACCACTGTAGCAGAGAAGAAAACAAAACTCGGGAGGAAAAAAAAAAAAGTGAGTCTGCCACAACCCTGCCTCTCCCGGGGTCCCCTGTCCCACTGGTCTTTTGGACCCCCTCCACGCATTAGGCATGGAGCCACCCCAGCATACCCGGGTGGCTTGAACCTCTTTCTGCAACAGGTCTAGAATGGGGACAATTTAATACAATTTAAGGCATATAGCTGATGCTTACTGTCTTGCAAAGGCGTGATTTCTGGCTTTATAAATATCACAAGTAAGGCACTGAACTCACTGGGATTAAGAGCAGGACTACTACAAAAACACCAAGAGACCAGAGATTCAGAGATTCCAGCTCCGACTCCCCTTTCAGACACCAGCCACTAATGAGACACTGGAAAAAGTAAAAGAACAGAGGAAATACATAACACTACTTCACTGGGATCGTCTCCTAGTTCCCAGCAACTGGCATCTCAGGGACTTCTTGAACCAAGCCAGTAAATGCACACATTGAGGTCTGTGCAGGATCATGACCTAAATAACTCGAGGGCAAGGGCCTGTGAGCTTGTCTTTGCCTTTTCACAGCAATCGCTCATCTCCTGAGCTTTGCAGCTTTGGCCCATTTTTATGTGTCTGTATTTCTGTCGCTGCAAGGCAAAACTTCATCTTATGATTAGTGCGAGTTTCTGAGCTACATTTTTAATCCACTTATTGCTGTACTATAATATAGCTTGAAAATGCTACCACATAGGACATTATTAGAAGTCTTTCTAATCAACCAAATCTAATAATTTGGAAAAATAATAAAACAAGCATAAATACTAATACATATATGTATTTTATGTATACACACACATAAAATATGAAAGCCGAATCAAAGAGAGACATCACAAGAACTTCACTACATCTACAAACCCCCTGGCCATGGACTCCCTGCTTGTTCTCCAGAACTTCTGGATCAATATTGCCCAGAATAATTCCCAGGCTTTCAAATTATGACTTCTGTACTATTTCTTCACCGCCAGTACCTTTGCTTCATAGCTAATGAAATCGCTGCTGTAAAACTTCACCTTTTGCAGCCAAGTTGGGAAACCTTATATTAGGTTACTGGCTCCCTCCCTTGCAAAATAAATAAATAAAGAAGAAAATGCCATTCCAGGAAACCAAAATTTTTTTTAAAAGACCAACCCAACAAAGGCAACTGCTGCATGCACTGTTTTTCTTCCTCTTTGAGTCAGTAACAAAGAGGAAGGAAGGAAAAAAGAATAGAAGAAAATAAATGCCAGGAGGAGGTCTGGACGCAGAACGGACATCCCTCGGGAATTCGCTGGCCAGAGGAGAGGCTACAAGCCGCCGGGCACCGCACACCCGGACCCCCCGACCATTGTGTTGGTGTTTACAAACACTTTGATCCAAAGAAACAGGGAGCTGCATTGTCCACCCTGCACTCATGTCACGCGTCCCTCAGCGCGGCGATCCCAAGGAAACTCTGCCAGAGGACGAAACAGTGTCGGTTACACAAGAGAGGCGCAGAAGCAAATATGCAGCAGAGGGGGAGGAAAAAAAAAAAGAAAAAAAAAATCAGTTCAGCTCTAGGCTCTCCTCCTGCTCTCAGAGGAGGCTCCAAGCAGGCTTTGGAGCGGATTAACTTTAAAGGGCACTGGAAGATGCTGACAGCCGACATGAGCAGGGCTCTGCTGCGTGCACACGTTTACCCGCCACCGYTGCCAGCATCGCCAAATTAGACGTCTGTGAGGCGCAAGCAATTGCGGCGATTATACAGTTACCGGGGGGGGGGGGGACAAAAACATCCTGATGTTTTGCACTAAGGAAAAAAAAATAGTATTTTGCACCAACATCCTAGCACTGCTCGTGTAAGAGACCTGAAAGGCACCCGACAGAAATAACAAGAAATAGGGAAAACGAACAAAAAAGGAAAGAAAAGGAAAAGCCACACCGAACCCCACGAAGCTGTGCTGGCAGGACCACGAAGTTCCCGGCGAGCCCTGAACGGACTTTTCAGGGAGGCTCCAGCGAGCCCCGAAGCGCCGGCAGCTGCCGGGGGGCGCGGAGCGGCCGCTCACCGCCGCGTCCTGTTATTTAGCTCGTTATCACCGTTATTGTTATTCCCGGCAGCGACGCCCGCGCGCCAGGCTAAGCCCGCGCCGCGCCGCGCCGCACCGCAGCCCCGCGCACCCGCGCTTCACCCCCGCTGGGGAATACGCGGTGCGCGCACGCGGACTGGGGCGGGAAGGGAAAGAAAGGATTAAAAAA